>NC_044983.1:48222117-48522117 GCF_008728515.1 Papio anubis
TGAAACTTAGTTTGGCTGGATATGAAATTCTGGGTTTAAAATTCTTTTCTTTAAGAATGTTGAATATTGGCCCCCACTCTCTTCTGGCTTGTAGAGTTTCTGCCCAGAGATCTGCTGTTAGTCTGATGGGCTTCCCTTTGTGTGTGA
The DNA here is from genome assembly GCF_008728515.1 of Papio anubis. Lineage (NCBI taxonomy): Eukaryota > Metazoa > Chordata > Mammalia > Primates > Cercopithecidae > Papio > Papio anubis. The sequence continues at coordinate 48,222,265 of NC_044983.1, forward strand.
CCCGACCTTTCTCTCTGGCTGCCCTTAAGATTTTTTCCTTCATTTCAACTTTGGTGAATCTGGCAATTATGTGTCTTGGAGTTGCTCTTCTCGAGGAGTATCTCTGTGGCATTCTCTGTATTTCCTGGATTTGAATGTTGGCCTGCCCTACTAGGTTGGGGAAGTTCTCCTGGATGATATCCTGAAGAGCGTTTTCCAACTTGGTTCCATTTTCCCCCTCACTTTCAGGCACCCCAATCAGACGTAGATTTGGTCTTTACTTCTTGCAGGCTTTGTTTATTTCTTTTTCTTCTTTTTTCTTTTGGTTTCTCTTCTCGCTTCATTTCATTCATTTCATCCTCAATTGCTGATACTCTTTCTTCCAGTTGATCGTGTCGGTTACTGAAGCTTGTGCATTTGTCACGTATTTCTCGTGTCATGGTTTTCATCTCTTTCATTTCGTTTATGACCTTCTCTGCATTAATTACTCTAGCCATCAATTCTTCCACTTTTTTTTCAAGATTTTTAGTTTCTTTGCGCTAGGTACGTAATTCCTCCTTTAGCTCTGAGAAGTTTGATGGACTGAAGCCTTCTTCTCTCATCTCGTCGAAGTCATTCTCCGTCCAGCTTTGATCCATTGCTGGTGATGAGCTGCGCTCCTTTGCCGGGGGAGATGTGCTCTTATTTTTTCAATTTCCAGCTTTTCTGCCCTGCTTTTTCCCCATCTTTGTGGTTTTATCTGCCTCTGGTCTTTGATGATGGTGACGTACTGATGGGGTTTTGGTGTAGGTGTCCTTCCTGTTTGATAGTTTTCCTTCTAACAGTCAGGACCCTCAGCTGTGGGTCTGTTGGAGATTGCTTGAGGTCCACTCCAGACCCTGTTTGCCTGGGTATCAGCAGCAGAGGCTGCAGAAGATAGAATATTGCTGAATAGCGAGTGTACCTCTGTCTGATTCTTGCTATGGAAGCTTCCTCTCAGGGGTGTACTCCACCGTGTGAGGTGTGGGGTGTCGGTCTGCCCCTAGTGGGGGATGTCTCCCAGTTAGGCTACTCAGGCGTCAGGGACCCACTTGAGCAGATAGTCTGTCAGTTCTCAGATGTCAACCTCCGTGTTGGGAGATCCACTGCTCTCTTCAAAGCTGTCAGACAGAGTCGTTTGCGTGTGCAGAGGTTTCAGCTGGTTGTTGTTTAGCTGTGCCCTGTCCACAGAGGTGGAGTCTACAGAGACAGGCAGGACTCCTTGAGCTGCTGTGAGCTCCACCCAGTTGGAGCTTCCCAGCCACTCTGTTCATCTACTTAAGCCTCAGCAATGGCCAGCGCCTCTCCCCCAGCCTCGCTGCTGCCTTGCTGCGAGATCGCAGACTGCTGTGCTAGCAATGAGGGAGGCTCCGTGGGCGTGGGACCCTCCTGGCCAAGTGTGGGATATAGTCTCCTGGTGTGCCCATTTGCTAAGCTCCTTGGTAGAGCGCAGTATTGGGGTAGGAGTTACCCGATTTTCCAGGTGTTGTGTGTCTCAGTTCCCCTGGGTAGGAAAAGGGATTCCCTTCCCCCTTGCGCTTCCCAGGTGAGGCGCTGCCTCGCCCTGCTTCAGCTATTGCTGGTCGGGCTGCAGCAGCTGACCAGCACTGATTGTCAGGCACTCCCTAGTGAGATAAACCCAGTACCTCAGTTGAAAATGCAGAAATCACCTGTCTTCTGTGTCGCTCGCACTGGGAGTTGGAGACTGGAGCTGTTCCTATTCGGCCATCTTGCTCCGCCCCCCCCCCCCCAGGATTTTATAGAATGATGAGTTCATAATATGAATATAGGAATGAATTTGACTGCACCAAAATTTAAAGCTTCTGATTTTCAATCCATATAAATTATCAACAGACAAGTATCTGTATAATCTATAATAAAGAATTATCTAAACAATATATGAAAAATTCTAACAAAAACATGAAGAAGAAAATGTGGAGAATGACAATTCAGAGTAAATACATGGCAAACACTGATAACAGAGAAATTACTCTTCTCCTTACATACTGGAAGTGTTGACTAATTTTGCTTCTATAGCAGGCATTAGAACATTATTAATATTTAAAATGAACAAACACCTTAATCCAACAATCCCACTACTGGAGATTGTGCCTACAGAAATACTAGAACATGCATGTAAAAATGGGTATATTGAGATATTCAATGAATATTTCTAATATGGAAAAACTGAAACAAACTAAATAATCACCAAAAGAAGTATGGTTAAATATATTTTGTTTGATTCATTCTATGGAAGTTAAAAAACAACAACACTGCAGAAGAAGCAAAAGATCAGGAATGCAGAGTTCTGTCTCTAGTAATGGTAGTGTATAATGTCGATCAAGCTCCCTGTGGCTTTAGCGATGGGAGATCTAGGAAGGCAGTGAAGAAGCCAGGCACAGTGAAAGGGCTAGAATCCAGGAGAACGAAACCGAGAGGAGAAGTTAGGTGACTAGGAATGCTTTGCTCTGAGGAATTCTGTTGATTCTTGAAGAGGAGTCCAACATTAAAAATAAGCAGTCAGCAGTCCTGACTTCCCTGAAGGGCTAGAAAACTGAAAATTGAAGACCAGAGCCAGCCAAGGGAAGGTACAATGGAAGAGAATTTGTTTGCGTTCAGATCCCTAAAACCTATATCCTATGATTAAGGGTAAACTAAAAGTAGAACGGCCATCCCAAGAACTAGAATACCAGCTTCCAATCATCCAAATCTCTGAAACTGAACTAAAGTAATTTACGATGGTAACTGCTCAAAGTACATACCAAAAGCAAATATAAATTCTCTGCAGAAGAAAATGTTATCCTAGGCCTCATAATATTTCTTTGATTTTTCTTATTAAAAAAAATCAGGTACATGAAAATGCAAGAATGTTAAGAGTGAGAATTATAAGAAACACCACCAAATATATGGCTGGGCGCTGTGGCTCACACCTGTAATTCCAGCACTTTGGGAGGCCGAGGCAGGTGGATCACCTGAGTTCAAGACCAGCCTGACCAACATGGAAAAACCCTGTCTCTACTAAAAATACAAAATTAACAAAACCTGTAATCCCAGCTGTTTGGGAGGCTGAGGCAAGAGAATCGCTTGCACCCAGGAGGCAGAGGTTGCAGCAAGATGAGACAGCGCCACTGCACTCCAGGCTGGGCAACAAGAGCGAAACTTCCTCTCAAAAAAAAAAGAAACACCACCAAAGATAAACTGACACACAAGAACAGGCAACACAGTGAACAGATAAAGACTTAAATTGCTATATGCTTATTAATGTGATCAAAGAGATGATGAATGGCTAAGACTAAATATTTGGGGGTAGAGAATATGAAACTATATAAACAAAAGAACCAAACTGAAATTGTAGAGCTCAAAAATGAACAAAAATAAGAAATGAGCAAATAGTTAGCTAAGTTAAACACTAAAGAAGAGAAGAAGTTAAAATGTAGGTTAAAGGTAAATATCTAGAACGAAGCACAGATGGATAAAAAGACAGAAAATACAAGAAACAAGTGTAAATGAAACGGATATGGTGAAAGGTATAACACGTCTAACTGCAATCACTGAAAGAGAAGGAAAAGCAAGCGAGGGAAAAGCAAGAGCTGAAGAGAAACTGACTCAGATTTTTCCCAAATGGTGTAAGTCATTAAGCCACAGATTCAAGATGCACTAGAAGCCCAAAGTAGGATAAATACAAAGAATGCCACATCTTGGCACCTCATACTAAAACTGCTAAAAACCAAACAAAAGGCAAAGAAAAGACCACAAATAAAATGCTAACAACCTAGAATTTTACATGAACCAGGTAAAAATATCCTCCAGAAATCAAGGTGATTTAAAGAGATTTTGAAACGACAGAACTGAACATATCACTAAAAGGAAATACTAAAGGACATTCTAATTTACATCAGCCTTAACTATGATGTCAAGGAAGTATGTTTTACCTTAAGAAAAAAGGAAAAAAGTTAATATGGGGATGTAACTATTTATATGTTCCAATGAAAGAACACAATTAGAGGAAAAATACTGGCAAGGAAAATTAAACTAGAAAAACAGGTGTCAGAATCTGATTATGACATTCAACTATTCAGCTATAGGTGGTTTTGCCACAATGCTTGTCATGGTGGGTGAAGGACAGGCAATCATGAATTTAAGAGAGGCACTGGTTTGCTAAGAAACGTCCACGTTTATCACTCTTAGCCATTCCACCACTTTCCTTTGGTTTAAAATCCGCTTTTTCAACAGTTCTAGGATTGTGGCATTAAATTAGATCTAAAACCTAGGTATTACTATTAGAAGTATTAGTAAATTCTTCAAGCTTTTGTATTTTCCTTCTATTCTTAAAAAATTTCATTTCTTATCCTTTGTCCTACGGCGGGGGAGGGTAGTAGGAAGTATTCAAATTTTTAGCACAGTAACTGATAGGATCATACGCTTTCAACATATCAAAAAATGTTCATTTCTGCCCCCAGCCTCAAGTAGCAGTTTCATGGTTTATCTACAGGAAACTCAACCATTAAGAACATGCCCTTCTGCTTTATTACAAGCAAACAATACATTACAAATATTCAAGGATAAAGTGAAAATATGGTACACACCAAATTGATATTGCACATAAAACATGTGTACAGAAAAACTACAAATTCCTTTTCCTGAGAAAAATCTAAAATAGGTACCTGAGCAAGCTCTTTCTGTTCATTCACCAGTCGGCCACAGCTAGCAATCATCTGGTCCAGGGCGTAGAGCCGATCTTCAAGCCCTTTAATGGCTTTCATATTCTGATTATCAAGTTTGGCAATAGTTTGACGGCATTCTGCTATAAATGGTCGAATAATCCTTGGATCAAGCTAAACGACAAGGAAACACATATGAATACAATTTTCAGCAAATAGTTTAAAATGTATTTCATGCTATTCTGACATACAGCTTAAGAGAGAAAATAAGTGATAAAAGACATAAAAAAGCAAAAGCATGGGTACTCTAAGTTATACTTTCATAAGAAGGTCAAGTACAGGATAAATATCATCCTAGACAACACTAAATTTACACTAGAATACATAATTAGGAATACAGTTTCAGGAATCACACATTTCAATCAGTGTTACAATTTAATCACTTCTCAGTATCTCTCAGAAAAAGGTATTTTCAATGTCAGCATAATATCATTAATTCTCTTATCAATGCAACTTCTCTTTAAAACATATAAACTTCTTTGGCAAACTTATCTCCCTCCTGGAGACAGAAGATAAAACTTCTTTATTCTCAATCTCTAGCTCCTCAACGAATCTGCTTGCTCAATTATGCTTTCTCACTCTTCCATCTCTCCTGTTCCCTGGCTTTAATTCTACACATTTGCTGAAATTCATGAAACCTATCAAATTTTCCAGTAATGCTCCTGGTCCCTTAAAAAAATATTTTACCTGGCTGCCTTTCCGTCTGCGTTTTCCGTAAAAACCGCTCAGCCAAAAACTACCAATGACCTTGCTTCACTTGAGGCTCTTCAACAGTTAGCATGGCAGATAACCTTTTCCCAACCTTACAGGCTCTGGGAAGTTACTTCTACTGGTTCCTTCATAGCATCCTTTTCTGGCTCCTTTTGCTCTGTCTAATCTTTCTAAAATAGATGATTCAGAAGCCCATTTTTACTGTTCTCAATATGATTTCAGCGTTAAGTATAACTTTTCTGGAGATAACTCCCAAGTCTACTTCAATCACTCATCAGTCTCACAAATTCTCAAGCTGTGTTTCTGTTTACTAATAACTACATGCGGGTATCAACCATGAAACCTTCTATTATTGACTTACTATGCTTGTTCCTAATAAACCCCCCAAATGACTTTCTTCTGCCCACAGAAAATATCCAATAAATGTAGAATACAACAAAAGCTTCATTGATCTGATATCAGAGAAAATCAAGCCTTTCATCTTTTCAAGCTGAAATGTCTATCATTTCAAGATAAACTGTGTTTTTCTATCTCTGATCTTTGTTCACAATTCTTATACTGTTTAAGTCAACCTCTCCTTCTATTTAAAGATCCTAGACAAATACTACCTCCTTCATGCTGCCTTCTCTAATCTCTACAGTTGAAAAAAATTGATTAATGCATAGTCTTGTACGCAGAGAACATACAAAAGCAATTAAAATTAAACTACTTTACTCTTATTATCAAAAATTCAGTGCAGTTAAATAAAAGGCTGCATGTCTAACACCACCAAAAAAATTAACAAAACCATTATTTCAGAATAGGCACCACTAGTTTTGCACAATGTTGTCTCAACTGAAACTTGTACATTTGTGAACATTTTCTCACTTTTCTCAATTTTGTGGTAACTGAGTCCAATGTGTATATATTTCTACACCCGAGTACTAGGCAAATCAAAGCCTGGTTACAAATTATTAGAACGATAAAGATGAAAATTGGTTCAACTGTTCAACCTGGGCAAAATTACAATTATACATAAACTTAACATAGCAACAACTTAAAACAAACCAAAAACAAGGGCTCCGGAATACGACGTATCTGAACTAACTTAATTCATTGAAAGTATAACTGCACTGACAAACATAGGAGAGTATTTGATGATTCACTAAAAAGTTTGCATAACTTCCTAAAAAACATTTTTTTTTGAGCCAAGTTCTGGCTCTGTTGCCCAAGATGGAGTGCAGTGGCATGATCACAGTTCATACTATAAGCTCCAGCGATCCTACGGCCTCAGCATCCCTAACTGCTGGGACTACAGGCATGTGCCGCCACAATCAGCTAATTTTTAAAACAATTTTTTGTAGACATGGGTCTCACCCTGTTACCTAGGCTGGTCTCAAACTCCTGGGCTCAGGCAATACTCCCACCTTGGCCTCCCAAAATGCTAGGATTATAGGCATGAGTCACCGTCCCCAGCTGACTTCCTAAAATTTCACTGCACTTAATATTTTATTCCATTTGTCCACAGGTAATAAAAATCTTTGAAGAAATGTTTTAGATTACATATATTTAAACCACAGAATCTCATTAGTAATTATTTAGCCAATTTTGAATAATTAACAGGCAGTGATACACTAATTTTTATTCTTGGGCTCTTTGGCATCTACAAAGGCTAATATTATTTTTAACTGAGAAAAAAACTATAAAACAAAGTTTCTTACACTCTCTCTTAAGCCTCCCACCTTTAAACCCACTCCCCTGCATAGATTCCTTAAAATCACAAGTTGTCTGAAAGAAATGCTAAAGCTCAATAAATTATGCTGGCATTAACCTAGACAGTTTAGAAATGTGCTAAATGCAGAGGCTTCCAATTATTAATCGCCGGAAATACAAATCAGTGTGCCTTCTGTAGTATAATCTGAAACAGAACACTCAAGCATAATCTTAAAACCAGGTCAGTGGCTCACACCTGTAATCCCACCACTTTGGGAGGCTGAGCCAGGCGAATCACCTGAGGTCAGGAGTTCAAAGCCAGCCTGGCCAATATAGCCAAACTCTATCTCTACTAAAAAATACAAAAATTTGCTGGGTGTGGTAGCAGGCGCCTGTAATCCCAGCTACCCGGTAGGTGAAGGCTGCAGTGAGCCGAGATCGTGCCACTGCACTCCAGCCTGGGTGACAGAGCGAGACTCCATCTCAAAAAACAAAAACAAAAAAAAGAGTCTTTTTAGCAAGAATACACTAAAATCTAAAAATGTGAGTCTACAAAAATGCAGCAACAATTCTAAATTTTTTCTGATAGATAAAATGGGGGAAAAACAATAATTCACAAAACTAGCATCTCTTAATCCACAAAAATATAAAACTAGGAATCCCATGTTAAGTGACTTATGGATGACAGAGGTAGTAAATGAATGTCAATGCCCAGATTTGAGCCCCTGTGATTACAAATCCTAATTTCCAAAATACCTATGTCTTGACTAATTTCCCGAGAAAGACATTTTAATTTGGCAGTTGAAAATACATGATACAAATACTGCTACAATTGGAATTAATCTGCAAAAACTATAGATTTAAACTGAATTTCCTTTTACGGATAAAAAATCTTGGCATATGTTTTTATTGCTTCATTGGCAAACAGCGCTATTGCAATCAGATATCAAGTAGGTTAGTTGTTTTGGACAACTGTTTAATAAAACAGGCGTAAAAAACCATCTCCAATCAGAGAGAAATCTCATACTCAGTTCATCTTCAGAAATGCCACTAGTGTTATCAAGAAAAAGTATAGTACTCCTGAGAAAAATATCGATCTAATAAAAACATCAAGCAAAATGCCATTCATTATGCAATACATCACATTTATAGATCATGTATTTTGTAAAATATAAATAAAAATATATACATAAATTTTTCCAAAATGGATTTTAATTGCTTTAGAATATATATTGTTTTATTTCAAACATTTATTTTAAACTCTGGCGTACACGTGCAGCATGTGCTGGTTTGTTACATAAATGTGTAAATGTGTGCCATGGTGGTTTGCTGCACAGATCATCCCAGCACCTAGGTAATAGGCCCAGCATCCAATAGCTACTCTTCTTGATAGAGCAAGTAATAAAAAAATCTAATGGGCATATGCAACTAGTGAGTATAGGCACCACTTTAAAGTCATGTTAGGCACCATTATAGGCACCACTTTAAAGTCATGTTAGCTAATTTTGAAACAAACAAGAATAACCAAATAAAAGTTTGTATTTTGCTTTTGTAATATAATGGTCATGTAAAATATCACAAAGACTTCAGATGTTGTTGCTATGCCTATTCAAAGTAGCATTAACCTCTAAAAAGAAAAAAGGGATTGCTTAGTAATAACACTATAGCTATTTTCTGAAGGTATAAATATTTCTGACATTTATTTATTCATTCATTCATTAGAGATGGAGTCTCACTATGTTGCCCAAGCTGGTCTTGAATTTCTTGCCTCATGTGATCCTCTCACCTCAGCCTCCCAAGTCACTGGGATTACTGGTACAGGCCACTGTGCCTGGTTGACTTTTCATTAAGTCAGAGGATCACTGTTCCTTTCCTTTAGTCATACAAAGTGAAAAAAATCTATCACTCTGTGAGATTTCACACTAAACATGGAAATACAAAGCCGATTTCAGGTTCTCTTCATATATATAACTCTGTTCTGACATCTGGCACAGTTTAATTATAGAAAATATGACAGGCCAGGTGCAGTGGCTCATGCCTGTAATCTCAGCACTTTGGGAGGCTAAGGCAAGAGAACTGCTTGAGCCCAGGAGTTTTGAGACCAGGCTGAACAACATAGGAAGAAGACCCCGTCTGTGCAAACAATGAAAAAATTAGCTGGATGTGGTGGTGTGTGCCTGTGGTCCCAGATACTCAGGAGGCTGAGGTGGGAGGGTTGCCTCAGCCTGGGAGGTAGAGGCAGCAGTGAGCTATAATCATGCCACTGTACTCCAGCCTGGGCGACAGGGTGAGACCCTATCTCAAAAAACAAAACAAAACAAAATATCTCAATTATTCTGATCACAATCATGTAAGTGATTATCTACAATCATAAATGGTATTTTCAGGCTACTACAAAGTCAATAGTTTAAGCAGGAACACTAACTTTCATTCATTTTTGGCAGTGATCAATCTTTGCATAACATATTACATACTTCTCTGACAAACATGTCTTAATGGAAAGAAATGCTTAGCCTATAGAATGTCATCAAGAAACTGGACACTGAAAGAATTACAAAACCTAGATTTTTAGTTTTCCATTTTACTGTATCCTATACCTTTAACAGCAATGTATGTATTCTTTTTTAGGCATCCCAGACAATGTGCTATCCTGCTCTAAATAGTGAATCAAAGATGAACTCTTTTTCGACTGCGTGCTCCTTGAAAAGTTTAACTATTTTTAACAATTATCTTTTGACAACAGTAGTCTTCACAACATTATTTAATATTTCTGTAACAATGAAACATGCCCCATCAACTTCCTTCCTGGTGTCAAAGATTTTGCATCAGTTTACGGATCAGATATGAAGGGATATTTATTTCTCAGGTTTAAAAGGTTTTCAGGTGTGCTGGAGAAGACCTTAATCCAAAATACAAGCTCACTATAATTATAAAATACAACTAAAAACACAGTATCTACGTTTCAAATTTTAAAGATCTCAGGCAGATGCAGTACTTAAAATTTCTTCTTTAAAAGTCAGAAAGAGGTTGCCTCTAAGGAAATGGTGACTGGAAAGAGGCACAAGGGGACTTTCTGGGCAATCAAATTTTCAGTATTTTAATTTGTGTGGTGGTTATTCCTTGCATGAACCACTCAAGACCTGTACAGTTTACTGTATGTAAATTATTCTTATTGCACTAGAAATTTTCCTATTAATCTCAAATAATCTTCACAAATTTATAATCAATTCATAAATAAAATTATAAATTAATTTGATTCAACCTATGTTAAAAGTTTCACTCCAAGGCTCACTAATTTCTACTAAAAGGTAATACCCATTCTCTCAGTACATAAAATATTTAGGATAGTAAAATGACAACAGAAATATCAAATTAACATTACTTACCCTGCTCATAGAATCAAAGCACTTCCTGACCAAAGATTCCACATCATTAGGTCTATCTTGAACATTTATCCAGTCTAACAAAGAAACATTAAAAAAGGGCAGATCACCATCTTTAGTGTCTATCGTAGTTTCATCTTGCTGATGAACAGTACTTTGACAAGATTCCCTAATCTCTTTGCCACTTTCAGCATCTGTGGTATCTGGGGACACGTGTTCCACTGACTTGGGAAATGAGGTTAACAAAGATTGGTTAGTTGTTCTAGGCATATCAGGAGAGAGCACCAGTTCAGTGGATCTTTTCATCTCAGCTTTTTCCGGGGCTTCATGTTCAGGTAAAGAATCCAGTCTTCCCAAACATTCTCTGTAACTATGTCTGGTTAGGCACTCCAATAGTGGAATCTTGGCCATTACTGAAACTGCAGTTCCTAAACTTAAAATACAAAAGATCTGTCAGTAAAACTATGAGACTGCTCTAGTTAGGAATTAGCATGTTTGAATGAAATCACATATTATTACATACACAAATCTCACCACCTCTCCATAACATTATACATACATAAACTAGTCTATGAGTTAGCTATTCACTAAAAGAAGTCTAGTTTAGCAGAGAGAGGCTATCATTAATACATTAAAATATCACTCTAGGGCCGGGCGTAGTGGCTCACACCTGTAATGCCAGCACTTTGGGAGGTGGAGGCCAGCAAATCATTTGAGGTCAGGAGTTCGAGACCAGCCCGGCCAACATGGCAAAGCCCCATTTCTACTAAACATACACAAATTAGCCGGGTGTGGTGGCAGGCACCTGTAATCCCAGCTACTCGGGAGGCTGAGGCACAAAAATTGCTTGAACTTGGGAGGTGGAGGTTGCAGTGAGCTGAGATGGCGCCACTGCACTCCAGCCTGGGTGACGGAGCAAGGCTCCATCTCGAAACAAAAACAAAAACAAACAAACAAAAAACACTCTAAAGTAAAGCTAGCTATATTAAAGTAGTGAACACTAGGCTTTTATAAAACCTTAAAGATAACAAATTTAAATTTACAAAAAGATTCACCATAGCAGTATCTTAGAATATAACCTTATGGCCTTAAGTAAATCAAATATATCTGATATATTGAAAGCACAGGATAAAAATAACAATCCTAATAAAGATACTCTTGTACTCATAACATCCTAAAAATAGGTTTATGTTGTCAAAAGCATGGGGAATATATGAAATCTTAGTGATTTAACTTCTATAAAATCATATGCAATATGATGTAGGTCCCTACTTTAAATTGATACAGCTAATAGAACCCATAGAAAAAGTTACTTGAAAAGGTTCTCATTTAAACTTTAAAAAGATCTTTCCAGTCTTAATGAATCCTTCTCTTTCCTCCCAAGATTTTTCCCTTTTTAAGGCCAAAATCTATCTAATATTCATACCACAAAAAAGAGAAATGTGAATTTAAAAGGTTACCCAAATTTAAAAAAACAAAAGAAACAAAAAGACAAAGATCAAAACTAGAACATGCTACTTGCCTCTAATTCAAGGTCAAGATAATTAAAAGAAAAAAAAAAAATCTACAGATCCGAAACAAAAAACCTGAACATAAAATGCTGAAAGCATATGCACACACACACAATAAGGGTTAGTTTCATACTGAATTACTGTTATATTTTCACGTTAACTATAGCCCTTTTAAAAAAAGAGTCAATGTGTATTAAATGTACTTTTATGCAAAGAACTAAAACTTGCCATCTTAATGAGCATTGAAAACACATGGGTTGGCTGGGTACAGTGGCTCACGCCTGCACTCCCAGCACTTTGGAAGGCCGAGATGGGCAGATCATGAGGTCAGGAGATTGAGACCATCCTGCCTAACACAGTGAAACCCTGTCTCTACTAAAAATACAAAAAAAAAAATTAGCTGGGCATGGTGGCGGGCGCCTGTAGTCCCAGCTACTCGGGAGGCTGAGGCAGGAGAATGGAGTGAACCTGGGAGGCGGAGGTTGCAGTGAGCCGAGATCACGCCACTGCACTCCAGCCTGGGTGACAGAGCAAGACTCAGTCTCCAAAAAAAACAGGACTTTTTTTTTTTTCCACCTCATCAAACCTCCATCAGGATGGTAATATTTACAAAGAACTTAAAATTTTCCTCCATTGTCCAGGGTTTGGAAATGTGCCTATTTCTGTTAGATGTTATTTTTCACATCTTGCCTTTTGTTTACTGGACAAGATATAAGCAAAGATTCCTGGTTTTATAAATGACTTCAAAAGTATTTGGGGCCTTATTACAAGTAAAACAATTCAAGAGAAAGAAATGGAGACTCATAAGATACATGGTAAACAGAATTATCATTTTTAAATTAAAAACTATAACCTACAAAGCACTATCAGAAAACGCTCAAATAATAAACCTCAGTTATAATAAATATATGGCCTATAAGAAACAAATTTGCAGTGATTAAACCTACTGATAAATTTCAAAGGCATTTTAAACAAATATCCATTTCAATGGCAAACATACTGAGTAAGTTTTAACTTGATGTCTTCTATGGACTGCAGATAATTTGAATAAATACTTTCAAACTTGAAAAGTAGCTTTTGGTATGAATTTGAACAGTCCTCCAGGTTGGCCATAATTGCAGCCCAGCCTTGGTGCTGAAGATGTTCATCATGTACAAGACCTTCACAAAAAGAACAAAGTTTCTTGGCAACTTCATACATTTCCTGTATTGAAAAAGAATACAAAAGAAAGTAAAAGAAGGCAATGGTTTGTTTGCAGAAGTTTTCATACGTTTACAAACATGTATGTGTGAATGCGTTCTAGAGCACATTTAACAAAGTGTTTCAAAAGAGTGTTTTAGTTTATCTCTGTTTACCTCTGTGAAAGAGAGCCTAAACTAAGTGAGGTGTTCAACGTAAGAGAGGTGTTATAACCTATAACATAAGTGAGGTGTTTCCGAGCAGGTATCCTAAGACATAGTCAAAAGAAGAATCCATAAGATGCTACCTCTGAAAAACAAACGAATAGTGCTTTCAATTATTTGACTAATGATCAACATCTGCCATGTCAAATGTCACTGTCCTCTGGTATTATCTCAAGACATACATGTTAAAAACAATTTTTCGTGAAGGCAAAGCTAAAATACATCATCTACTTCTAGATTAGTATAACTATAACACATTTAGTAACCCTAAATGAGATTCTAGAAAATATTTATGCAGTTAAAATACCTTCAGAAAACAGACATTTGACATTCAATTCCAAAGAATGAGGAATAAAAATAATTATTAAGGATAAATTACAAGGCAGCAACGTAGATTGCTTTATATATGGAGATATATAAAGAAGTCCACTGTCACAAAATATTTTAGTTGGCTAGGAAATAAGACAGATCATTCTACCTTTGTTAACTGATATGAGACAGATATAAAAGTCACAAAAGAGAAGTCAAAACTTTCTGAAGGCATTTAACTTAAGTATCAAAGTGTGAAAAGAATATGAACAAAGATAGGGAAAGAAGTACTTCAGAAGAGTGGAACATGATGAAGTGGCAAAGACAGGAAATATAAAGTGTTATTGGTTAAGAACAAATGGTCTGGAGGAAAAAGCGAGAAAGAGGGCCAGATGATCAAAGACCCAGAAAATACTAAGGTAAGGAAGGAATTGGACTTTACTCAGAAAAGACCTCCTGAAGAACTCTTTAACATGAAGAACGTAATCAAATAGATGCTTTAAGAAGACTGATAATACAGAAAATGTTATATGGTGGAATGGGAAGGCACCTAAAAGAATGGATGTAAAATGATTATCTTTAAGTTGTCCAGGCAAACTATAAAAAAGCTACTGTAAATACTGCAATGGTTGGTAATCTAGTTACCAAGGTAAATAAGTAAGATGGTCCTTATGGGGTAGGAACGTCAGTAAGATGATTATGTGCCATGTCACTAAAAATTAATCAATCACGCAGCCACTTAGAGTGGGAAAAAACTCTGGAATTATGAAGTGACAGAAATGATAAAATGTTTTCAGATTTTTTTAAACAGATGAAAGAGATGTGACACCCTTGAAATGATGAGTAAAAGAGTTGTTGGGTACATTAAAGCAACAGGTTCTTGCAGTGCATGCAGAAAATGTAGGAGGAAGATTCTTAAATACACAAAAGATGGAGGATATAAAATATTCAAATGTTTAAATTTTTTGAATTGTTAAAATTTATAAATGTAAAATAAGTTGAACTGTAGCACTGTTTACCAGGAAAATAAACTTGGGATATTTCAAAAATGGGAGTACCTTGCAACAATGAAAAAGGAATAATGTGTATAGTATGGGCCAGGCGTGGTGTTTCTTGCCTGTAATTCTAGCACTTTGGGAAGCTGAGGCAGGCAGATCACCTGTGGTCAGGAGTTCGAGGCCAGCCTCGCCAACATGGTGAAACCTATCTCTACTAAAAATACAAAAATTAGCCGGGCATGGTGGCACGCACCTGTAATCCCAGCTACTGGGGAGGCTGAAGAAGGAGAATCACTTGAACCCAGGAGGCAGAGGTTACAGTGAGTCGAGATCGTACCACTGAATTCCAGCCTGGGTGACAAAAGCGAAACTCCATCTCAAAAACAACCAAAAAAGTATAGTATGCTTCCATTTGTTTGGGGAGGCTAAGGTTGGTTAGAAATGTGAAACAATAGAGGTATGAGATAGAAATGCATTTTGTGTGTATCAAAGTCTAGGAAAATGCAAAACAAATGTTCCATCATCATTAAGATGGACTACGGGATGGAAGGAAAAAGGAAGTATTTTCTCTATGTATTTTGCTGATAAGCACGCCAAAATTATGACCATTCTGTTTTAGAAGATAATATTGTTAATGAACAAATTTAGGTGAAAAGAAGTATCTTTACAGGTAAAATATGAAAGTTTGCTATGTGGAAGTACAATGATATGAACGTAAAGAGCACTGGCCTTGGAGAAAAGAGGTTCTTTTTCTTCTACCTGGCTATCTGGCCTTGAAGAAATGACTTAACTTCACCTGTTCTTAATTCCATATGTATATAAGAAAGGGCTAACAGTTTCAGTTGTAAGACAAGGAAGTAAAGATGTCTCTGCCTGCTTCTCCTTCATGAAACCAACCAAATACAAAAGGGAAACAAGACACCATCTTGATGAAACCAGGAAACAATTACCACCTCTACACATACAATATATGCAGCAAACCTGTGAAGAACATGAAAACTGGATCAACTTGGGTCAAATAAAAAGGGCACCCACTGTGAAAGAATAACAAATCTCAGGAACCCAAAATCACTAAGCCAAGGGAAAAGTCAAGCTGGGAACTATGTCAGGCAAACCTGCCTCCAATTTTATTCCTAAATAAGATAGCTACAAAGATAAGAAAGCTACATACTTCCCTCACAATTTTGCCACAAGGAAATTTCTTGTGGGCTTCAAGATCTTTAACTTAAAATAGTTCTGCTAAATTTCACCTTGGCAATGTAAACTGACAGCGTATCTTCACATGTGCGGGACAGAAAGTCATACCTCTGCTCGCCTAAAACAAAGGCCTATCTGCTTCCTCTGTATTATTGTTTATTGTTTATGTAAAAATGCAGATTCACTGAACCAGACTAAATTATGTATTCAGTGAAAGACTGATCAAGGACTCCAAAAAAATGCAACCTTTTGTCTCTTATCTACCTATGACCTGGAAGCCCCCGCTTCAAGTTATCCTGCCCTTCTGGACCAAACCCATGTACTTCTTACACATATTCATGTCTCCTGTCTCCCTAAAATGTATAAAAGCAAGCTTTACCCCGACCACCTTGGGCACATGTCATAAGGACCTCCTGAAGCTATGTCTTGGGTGTGTCCTTAACCTTGATAAAGTAAATTTTCTAAATTGATTGTGACCTGTCTCAAGATAATTTTGGTACACACCACTATTGTAGACATTTAGCAAAACTTGGGAGAACTGAATCCTCCTTGTGAGAAGCCTGGGTGGACAGCAAGAACCTCTTGGGGCCCTATCTGAAATTAGAGAGTAGCAGAAGAAGTAATACCTATTTACATGACATACTTGCAAAAAGCCAAAGGAAAAACTGTGAGAAAAAGTCCCTAGAACTGCTAAATTTTGTCTAAGGAGAAGGACAGAATAAGTCATCTCTGTCCCTTTCTTATACATACACATTCTGCTTCTAACCAGGGATCCCCTGTGACCCAGGGCAGCTTCCTGCTCACCAGGTTTCCTACACTGTCTTGTAGAGGAATAATTCTACTCCCTCAAACAAAAGCAAAAATTTTAACATATGAAATCTTTACTAAATTACCCTAAGAAAAAAAAAAGTTAAAAGTAAAAAAAACTAAATGCAGAAAAACTCTCCCCAGGACCAAATGGAAATTATAACCAAATTCTTTCCTAAGAACTTAGTCTAATTTTGTTTTATAAAAAAGAACTCAACACAGAGAGTTAGCTCAGGAAATACATTAAAAAGAAACATATCACTGATTGAAGGCTACACTGGAAGAAGACACTGCTGAAAACAGAGAAGTCTAAATCAGGCTTTAACAACCAAGACAAGTGAAATGAAAGGAACTACCATGAAAACAACAGCTAATATATGGGGGAAAAAGAAAGGACAGTGAGCACTGAGTACATTTCAAGATGTAATCTGAAAGAACTATGGACATTCTGGTACGGAAGAGGTTGCAGAAGTAGAAGACAGACTTAAACTGTCAAAGTATTCTGATTTCTTTACACTACAGTAGTCAAAAGAATGTATTAGGATATTCACAGTAGGTTGAGTCACATTAGTTGAACACTAGAAACAATCTCAATATCCACTAGTAGCAGAACAGATAGAAAAAAAAACCTGTGGCATATTTGTATAATAGAATACAATGCAGCGATGAATACAAACCATCAATACATGCAACAGCATTAATCATTCTCAGGAACATCATGCGCATAAAAGAGGCTAGATACAAAAGAACAGAAACTACATTATTCCATTTATTTACATTCAAAAAGAGACCAAGTAATCTTGGTTTAGAAGTCAACATACTGGTTAGCATTAGTGAACAGGGAGGATGAAAACTGATGGGGAGAAAGTCTTAAGTAGGGCTTCTGGGTTGAAAGTATTTGTTTCTGTGCGTTTTTTTGTTTTGTTTTGTTTTGTTTTTGAGATGAAGTCTCACTCTGTCACCCAGCCTGGAGTGCAGTGGCGCGATCTTGGCTCACTGCAACCTCTGCCTCCTGGGTCAAGAGATTCTCTTACCAGAGCCTCCTGAGTAGCTGCGATTCAGGCGCAAGCCACCACGCCTGGCTAATTTTTTTTTTTTTTTTTTTTTTAGTAGAGATAAGGTTTCACCATATTGGTCAGGCTGGTCTCAAACTTCTGACCTCATGATCTGCCCGCCTTGGCCTCCCAAACTGCTAGGATTACAGGCATAAGCCACCACACCTGGCTGAAACTATTTTTATCAATGTGTTCACTGTGAAAATTCACTAAGAATGGATGTACAATTATAGTTTGTGCATTTTTCAATATGCATATATCTCAATAAACAAAAATCCATTCTTAAATTCACCAACAGGGTAAATGAGTCGAAGGTCACACCACAAGTAAATGAGGTAATCGGATATAAACTCAGAAAATCTGACTTTAGAGACCACATCCTGGACCATGAAGAAATACCACCTCTAATTCCTTACATAACGAATTGATTAGAACTATGTTGTTGTTTTGGTTATAGCAGCTTTAGAATTTGTTTTATAAGTCTCAAAAGAGGGCAGGCATGGTGGCTCAATGTGTTTTATAAATCTGAAAAGAGGCCAAGTATGCTGGCTCATGCCTATAATCCCAGCACTTAGGGAGGCCGAGATGGGAGGATCATTTGGGCCCAGGAGTTTGAGACCAACCTCAGCAACACAGTGAGATTCTGTTTCTATATAATAAGTCAATAAAATACCTAATGTAAATTATGAGATAAGGTTGTGGAACCACAGCCTAGATTTCAGAAGATGTATGGAAACGCCTAGATGCCCAGGCCAGTTTGCTGCACAGTGCAGCAAACCAACATGGCACATGTATAGCTATGTATCAAACTTGCATGCTGTACACATATACCCTAGAACTTAAAGTATAATAAAAATAAAAAATAAAAAAGTAAATAAATCTGGAAAGGTACATTTTTGCCCCCATCTTCCATTCTTCTTATGACTTTCTAGGCGATTTCTGGACACTGACCCTTCCACATGAATCTGAAGACCATTTTAGATCCAAAACAAAACCCAAAGCTTCTCCTATGCTCCAAAAGAAATATCATGGCAATTGTAACTACAGTTCATAAGTTCATAATTATATTAAAAATGAGATACGTCTTGTCATTTGTTTCATGGCCATTTGTTCATTTAAGAACAATTTGTTCATTTGTTTTGTTCATTTCTTTGTTTTATGTAACTTGTTTTACATTCTTGAATATTTTATATAGCCAAATTGTTAAGTATATTTTGAAGTTCTACAAAACTATATATATATATTATTTTGAAGTTTTTGCTGCTGTTCAGATTACAGTATTTTTTTCTATTTCTATCCTAATGCAGTGGCCAGTACAGAGAAACTCTATTCATTTGAATATATTTATCACATATCCAGTCACCTTACCAAAACTCTGGAGAGGTTTTCATTAAAATCCCTTAATTTTCCAAATATGCAACCATATTATCACCTAAAAGAAATGTTTTTCATTTATCATTTTCACCATTTATTTCACTGATTTCATTTTCTTATTTCCTCAACGCTTCGAAGTACTGAACCACTGTTTCTGTTTTACGCAAACATGGCCCTAGCATTTCACTAATTTAAAAGCTGCTTAGGCTGGGTATGGTGGCTCATACCTGTAATCTCAGGTGAACTTGAGAGAGATGATTTAGCGTACCTGGTGGAAAAAATTTCTAAGCAGCAAAGCATTTAAGAGGTGACTTGGGTACCTTTAAAGCCATTCAGTTTTATAAGGGAAGCAGAGCATAAAAGTTTGGAAAATTTGTAGCCTAACAACGTGATAGAAGAGAAAAATTCGTTTTCTGGGAATAAATTTAAGTCGGCTGCAGAAATTTGCACAAGTGGCAAGGAGCCTAATGTTAATCCCTAAAACCATAGTGAAAATGTCTCCAGGCTGTGTCAGAGACCTTCACGGCAGCCCCTCCCATCACATGTCCAGAGGCCTAGGAGGAAGGAGTGGTTTCATGGGCCAGCCCCAGGGTCCCCGTGCTGTGTACAGCCTAGACACTTGGTGCCCTGCCCCCAGCCACGGCTGAAAGAGGCCAACATACAGCTCGGGCTATGGCTTCAGAGGGTGGAAGTCCCACGCTTTGGCAACGTCCACATGCTATATTGAGCCTGCAGGGGCACAGAAGTCAAGAATTGAGGTTGGGGAATACTGCCTAGATTTCAGAAGATGTATGGAAACACCTAGATGCCCAGAAAAGTTTGCTGCAGGGGCAGAGCCCTCATGGAGAACCGGTTAGGGCAGTGTAGAAGGAAAATGCAGGGTTGGAGCCCCCAGAGTCCCTACTACAGCACTGCCTAGTGGAGCTCTGAGAAGAGGGTCACCGTCATCCAGACCCCAGAATGGAAGATCCACCAACGGCTTACACTGTGCACCTGGAAAAACCACAGACACAACGCCACCCCATGAAAGCAGACGGGAGGGAGGGTGCACCCTGCAAAGCCACAGGGAAGGAGCTGCCCCAAGTCCATGGGAACCCACCTCTTGTATTAGTGTGACTGGGATGTGAGACCTGGAGTCAAAGGAGATCTTTTTGGAGCTTTAAAACTTGGCTACCATGCTGGTTTTCGAACTTGCACGGGACCTGTAACCCCTTTGTTTTGGCCAATTTCGCCTTTCGCCTCCTGTCGTAATTCCAAGCCTCTCCAGTCATGAGGTACTGTTAAGTCCAATTAAACCTCTTTTTCGTCTCAGGCTCAGGTATGTCTTTATCAGCAGCATGAAAACAGACTGATATAGAATGCTTGGCATTTGAATCTCGGATCACTAATTCAGGATCTCAACAGCAATCATCATCTTTCTCATTTCATTTATGTATTTAAAAAATATTTTACATATGATGCATTAAAAGAGAAATAATGCTAGCTTATATTTAATATAATTCCTGATATATGTATTTCTGCCATTTTGTTTTCTTTGTACTTTGTTTTCATTCTTTTGCTGAATAGTTTTAATTGCTCTCTCTCTCTAATCACTTGAAAATTATATAGCCTAGTTATCCTTTAACTTATTATCATATTTAATACTTTATCAAAATGTAGTATGTATACTTTTCAACCAAATCAAAAAACAATTCTAAAAGATCCTATTATGTAAATTCAGTTTACAGAAGTGTATTTTTTAAAATTTTGTCCTCCCAAAGCACTTTTGGACTCGTAAATGTTTATTAAATATGTTTCACACAGATGAGGTTATTTCCTTTTAATGTTGTATCCTATGTGAAAAATGGGGGTATTTGTACAAATGTATATACTGTTCAAAACAAATCTCTAAGAGTTTTACTAATTAAAGCAAATGTTCGGTAACGTTATTTATTTTTACAAAACGTAAATACTACTATTTCACTGGTTCTGACACATTTTTTTCATGATTAAAAGAAAAATGTAGCTTACTACTGACAGCTTAATGTCAATGACATTACTAGAAGGTAAATAGCAAATTAAAAAGGAAAATCAAATGACCGGGAAACAATCCGTGGCAACTGCAAGAAGCAGTGTTAAGAGCTATATATTAGAAAGAAACCTGATTCTCCTCCAGGAACTAACCATAAATATGGAAAAAATAAATACATTTTTAGAGCTATGTAAGTTCTCTGTCTGTATCTACTCTAACGTAGGTCTTTTATTAATTAATGTTCAAAAGTAACTATTTACATCTAGGAAAGAAGGTGACCAAATGATGTTAAGACAGCTGTTCCACTCTAAAATACTGTCATTATCAAAGTAGAATAACTAGCAATGTATGACCCAGAAATTTTAAAACTAGATTAACCACAAAATATTTTCAGTTTGTCAAACTTCCTGCATGCTTCCTATGCAATTTAGACTACCGTGCTATTTAGATCCGAATGCTTTTAGAAGCAATCAGTTAGTTAAAATAATTGTTTATATCTTACCACTGCAAGCTGTGTCCTTGAAGCAACAGTATGAAAAACTGCAGGCATCATAAGAGATTCTTCAACTTTTATTTCCATGTCATTTTCTGTCGAAAAGGTAGTTTTAGGAATAGCAGGTGGACGATCACATAAGATCATTTCTTTGTTAAAAAGAAAAATTGGATTTGTATCCTATATTTTTTAAAAAAGGAGAAATAACCAAAATAAAATGTTATAAATACTGAACGTGCACATTGCCTTCAATATATGAAGCAAATAAACCTTACTTTTGAACACTGAGTTCCCAATGTGCTGTAAAGGTGGTGTGCATTCTTGTGTGAAAGGACTCTTGAATACCTACCGTCCCAGCACTGTAGGTACACACTCTTCGATCTGCAGCCATGCATTCTCCTCCATTAACCACCAGCACCTGGTGTTGAATAGCAATCTTGTATTTGCTTTGAATGGCATGCTTAAGGTCTGCCACACTTCAAAAAAATGAAATAAAATAAATCAGTTGTTTATATTTGCCCAATGATTTTATTTTCCAAGTAGTACTATGTAAAAACACCTTAGAGGTTAATGAATTTCACTCTAAAACTTTCCCCAAAAACAGTAATAAAGAATACAAGCTTCCTATTTAATGAACTGGATTCCCTAACAACTGACTGATCTTAGGTAAATAACTTGCCCATGCGTCATATCTAGAAGTGAGTCTATGAAATGGAGGCAGTAGACACATTTATTTTGGAGTTATCTATATAACACAGCAAAGGAATATGCTCAAACTGATTATCAGGTCTATTAAAATCCTCAGGCTACATAATTTTTGTTAAAATCTCCACACGTTTTAGAAACTACATTAAGTCTAGCACCTGTGAAGATTCCTTCCTAGCCCTGTATTCCAAAACATCATTCATGTAAGGGTAAAACCAAGTTTAATGAAAACTAATTCTGAAAAAAAAAATCCATAATTCAATTTTTACAACAAAGATTATTATTTCACACTTTATAGTAATTCCAGTGTCAGATTTATACTGCATTGCCATCAAGTCTTTACTATTATGGTCACTATAAAAATATAAACAGCGTTGGAAATGATACTTAACTACTTCGATTTTCTTCTGTCCTGTCAAGCTAGAGAATTATTAGATACCTGAGTCCCACTAAATTTGGCTGAAAATATTAAATTTATTTTTTCTCTCATTAACAAACAAAATAAACCTATTGACATTTATTCATAAACTGATCAAAAACCATGGAAGTGATTATACATTGTTTTATGAAGCTTCCAATAATTCCCTTAACAATGGCCTGTGAAACGCAGAACAGCAATTGACTATAGGTACTTATAACAATGGAAATCAGTTTGTTTTGTGGGTAGATCTATTTACTGTGAATATTATATTCATGGCAACAGGACAAAGCACAATTTAAAGAATGTAATTAGTATTTTAGAGAAGGACAACAATTATATATAAAATATGTTGCAATAAAAGATTTAAGACTTGCCATTATGTGGCTTTTTTTTTTTTTTTTTTTTTTGAGAGAGTCTCGCTCACTTGCCAGGCTGGAGTGCAGTGGCGTGATCTCGACTCACTGCAACCTCTGTCCCCTGGGGGTTCAAGTGATTCTCCTGCCTCAGCCTCCTGATTAGCTGGGACTACAGGTGCGCGCCACCACACCCAGCTAATTTTTGTATTTTTAGTAGAAACGGGGTTTCACCATGTTGGCCAGGATGGTCTCGATCTCTTGACCTCGTGATCCACCTCCCTTGGCCTCCCAAAGTGCTGGGATTACAGGTGTGAAGTACCAAGCCCAGCCGCCACTATGCTACTTTTTAAACAGTAGAGTAATATTTCTTTAACTTTCTGCATGCAGACAGAATGCAACACTGAAAAAAAATAAAAGAAACACAACTCACGTTTGCACTGTAAGTTCAGTGTCAAATGTTAGAGTAGTTCCAGTGTTAACCAGAAATACATATAACTTCATGATGATTTATCTGAATTCTGTGAGCTTACACCTCACCCTCTGATACGGTTACTAGAAGAAACAAGAAAAGTGATCAATTTTACAAATGCAACTACAATCACAAATACTATCATCACTGTTACACACTACAGTATTACTATATAAGTAACAAAAATATCAAAACGGGCTTTGAGGTCTAGGATGGCTAACTGGACAGTTTAGTAAACTCAATGCTTAAAACACATAAAAATAAACAGTAATGAGATCAGTGAAAAGAAAAGCATAACTGTTCTGCCATAGGAAAAAAGTTTGATTTTTCAAGAAGTAAAAGGCCAGTAGCTAGAGTAAAGGTTGCTATGTGCATATTTCACGCAGTGTTTCACATTAAGAATAAAACAGTTGGTCAAACATCTTATCCCTGACAGTTTTCCCCCCACTTCTTCCTTAACATAATAAAAAATACATTAATATTAAGGTTAAACTTACTGATCGCAAATTAAGAGTAGCCATTACTTGCAAATTGGGAAATGAATCCCAATTCCTTCCATCAGCTGCCTGTTGATCTGCATTTTACCTCTACACTGAGCTGGAAATCCTCCATAAGAAACTCCTTAATAGTTCCATCACTTTGTATAACAGTAGCAAGGGTACAGGTCTAGAAATCAGAATATTTAAAACAACTCTGCCATTAACATGCCCAAGGAAAAACCTCATCTAGAAAATAAAGCTTCTTCATCTATAAAATGAGGCTGACACAGACAACCAGGCACAGTGGCTCATGCCTGTAATCCCAGAACTTTGGGAGGCCAAGGCAGGAGGATCCCTTGAGGCCAGGAGTTCAAGACTAGCCTGGGCAACATGGCAACATCCTGTCTGCACAAAATGTTTAAAAAATCAGCCACACTTCATGGCGCATGCCTGTGGTCCTAGCTACTTGGGAGGCTGAGGCAGGAGGATGGCCTGAGCCAAGGAGTTCAAGACTGCAGTGAGCTACGACTGTGCCACTGCACTCCAGCCTGGGCAACAGAGAAAGGCCCTATCTCAAAAGAAAAAGAGAAATAAAAAAAATCTTAAAATAATGACATATAAAGGGGACAGATTTCATGGTCTACCATTTTATTTTCAACAAATGGAGGAAAAGATCCACAAGATTAATGAAACTGGTGAACGATAACTATAAATAAATTCCCAGAAAGTAGTAGGTACCTTTACTTATGCTCTTTCCACATAAGCCTTTAGAGAATTATTAGAGAAGGAAAAAGCAAATAAGGTTTTCAAATTAAGATTTCCAGAATCATTATTTTAAAGACAATAGATTAAACTCTGCTAAACAGGTAGAAACTGTGACTTACCGTCAGGCACTGTGAAAAGGACTACCACTTTTCTTAAAAAGTAGATTAAAACTGGTTTATGTTTGCTTTGCTTGAGATTGGCAACTGAATGGCATTACTGGTTAAATTCAGAGAACTGGAAAAGAAAAATTTCTGGTTATAAAGAGAAACAATTCAGTATGAAACAACATATGGTTATTGTTCCTTTCTTCCTTTTAAAACTACCATCTGTAAGAATAATCTCTACTCAGGCCCTTCTACCTGCACATTCACTATAATACCAACTACATGACTTCAACCCACATCACTCCATGGCATCAAACAAAAGTTACCAATCAATTCCTCAAAACTGCCATTTCTACAACAATTTCTCATTCCTTAAAATATTATGGTAAAGAAGTATCTAGGCAGTGGAATCAGAAAGCTTGGGTTTGGTTTGGGGTCCATTACTTGCAATTACATGATCTTGGACAACTGTTTCGGCTTCCTCTTTTGTAAACAGGAATAAAAATGGCACCTGCAGCAGACAGCCTCTAAGACAGTAGCAATTATCTGTACCACATCCACCTACTGTATTCATACTCCAGTGAAATCCCCACCCTCAGGTGTAGGCAGGGTCTACCAAAAAAATACTGCAAAAGTGATGGGATATCATGTAAGTGATTGTTACTTAAGATTGTAACTCCCATCTTGCCAGCTGACTCTCTTGCCGCGTTGATGACATAAGCTGCCATATGGAAAGGCCCACTTGGTAAGGAATTGAAGATGGCTAGCTAGCAAGAAGCTAAGGGTCTCAGTCAGGTAACGCTCAAGGAACTGAATCTTGCCAATCACCACAAGCCCATAAACAGATCCTTTCCTAGTTGAGCCTCAGACAAGACCTCAGCCCTGGCCAACACTTTGAAGTCTTGCAGAGACCCAAAAGGGTCCAGTGAAGCCATGACCAGAATCTATAATAGATTTATGTTGCTTCAAACAACCAAATTTGTGGTAATTTCTCAGTCAACAATAGATGATTAATATAACACAACCATACCACAGGGCTACTAGGAGGATGCTGTGGGAAGTCAGGGACCCCAAATGGAGGGACCAGCTGGAGCTGCAGCAGAGCAACATAAATTGGGAAGATTTCGTGGACATTTATCAGTTCCCATATAACACTTTTATAATTTTTTATGCCTGTCTTTAATCTCTTAATCCTGTTATCTTTGTAAGCTGAGGATGTACGTCATCTCAGGACCACTCTGATAATTGTGTTAACTGTGAAAACTGGTCTTAACACACGTGTGTTTGAACAATATGAAATCAGTGCACCTTGAAAAAGAACAGAGTAGCAGCGATTTTTAGGGAATAAGGGAAGACAACCATAAGGTCTGACTGCCTATGGGGTCGGGCAAAAAGAGCCATATTTTTCTTCTTGCAGAGAGCCTATAAACGGATGTGCAAGTAGGAGAGATATTGCTAAATTCTTTTCCTAGCAAGGAATATTAATATTAATACCCGGGGAAAGGAATGCATTTCTGGGGGGAGGTCTACAAACAGCCGCTCTGTGAATGTCTGTCTTACGTGGTTGAGATAAGGACTGAGACACACCCTGGTCTCCTGCAGTACTCTCAGGCTTACTAGGGTGGGGAAAAACTCCGCCCTGGTAAATCTGTGGTCAGACTGGTTCTCTGCTCTCAAACCCTGTTTTCTGTTAAGATGTTTATCAAGACAATACATGCACCACTGAACACAGACCCTTATCAGTAGTTCTGCTTTTGCCTTTTGTCCTGTTCCCTCAGAAGTATGCGAACTTTGTTAGACCCTTATCAGTAGTTCTGCTTTTTGCCCTTCGAAGCATGTGATCTTGTACCTACTCCCTATTCTTACACCCCCTCCCCTTTTGAAACCCTTAATAAAAACTTGCTGGTTTTGAGGCTCATGCGGGCGGGCATCAAGGTCCTACTGATATGTGATGTCACCCCTAGCAGCCCAGCTGTAAAATTCCTCTCTTTATTTCTCAGCTGGCCGACACTAATGGAAAACAGAAAGAACCTACACTGAAATATTGGGGGCAGGTTCCCCCAAAAGGATGTCAAAGAAAAAATGTGGTATTTGGCAGATAAGTCAACTCTCCAAAATTTGGGAGGGATCTCAGTCGCCTTACCTTTGTAGTAGAGTTCACTTACTCCCATAGCTGCTGCTACCACCACTGTTGATTGCTGACTCCCAAATCTTTCCTAAACTATCTATCCAATCCCTCTCAAACTCAACAAATTCAAATCAATCTCCTATATGCATTCTTCAATACTATTGTTTCTAAAACCAAGCTTTTTACTTCTCTGCCCCTTAATCCTCCTTGATTTAATTTTTCATCTCTGTTGATGAAGTCTACATTCACCCCGTCTCTCACATATTATCCTAGATTGGTCTTCCTTTTGTCCTGTAAATTCTAACATTTAAATACTTAATCACATGATATCCCTATTCCTATCCCTACTGCCTTAAATCAGACACTGTTTTCAACCTGTACTAATTTCCTCAATCACTAGTCCGTCAACCTCCATACGCCTTCCAAGAAATCTTCCTACATGTTAGGTTGATACAAGTTTTTCTGCTGCTTTAAAACTCAAGACAATTATGACTTTTATGGCAGCAGCTACCACTTTGTATTCATTATATCCCAGGAAACTATTTTAAATGCCTTATTAAACGACAATAACATCCAAGAGAAGTATAATATGCTCTTCCTTTCCACCACAACTTTTCACCCTCATCCTCTACCCCTCTCCCAGTTTATCAGTCCCAAATATCACACTGCTTAAACTCCCTAAACAAATCCAGCTGTTAAAGTCTCTGAGTCTTCATGGGGCAGTTCTCCCTGCTTAGGATTCTATTTGCCCTGCCTGCTATGATCACCCCTTCCACCTGCCCTACCCTCACACACATCTTCTTTCAGACTCAGAAGAATTGCTTGAACTGGGAGGCGGAGGTTGTAGTGAGCTGGGCTCACACCACTACACTCCAGCCTAGGCGACAGAGCCAGACTCTTTAAAAAAAAAAAAAAAAAACAGCAGTATCTACAGCCAGGGAAAGTAGGCATAATTATCATAAATGTGATACTTTCTAAGAAATATGTGGAGAGTGACAGGGAACTATGAAAGGCACTTAACAGATTGACAGAAGACTGGCCAGAAGGTGCAGACCTAGAAAAGTCATGCAGATCTGAGAGATGTTAACAAAAGGAAGCTAGAGATAAGCAGGGAATCAGATGACTGCATTAAATAAAGATCTGCTGAATGAATGAGTAAATGAATACCAAATCCAAAAGCATAGGCTTTATCTTACAGCTTAAAAAGAGGCATTTTGTTTTCTCAGAGATTAGGTAGCTAAGGTATGCTGACTAAAGTGGAAGGAATATTCATTCATTCATTTATCCAAATCCAAAACACATGTATTGATATTATGTGCCAGGACTGGGTATTCTGTGGGGAAAAAAACAGACATAATCTTTGTCCTCATGGAGTTCACAGTCTTGAAGGAGAAAGCAGCATTCAACAAAAACAAAACAAACATGATATAAGTTGCAATAAACACACAAAAGAAGAGTGGGTAGGAAGAAGGACTTACTTTAGATTTACAGGATCAAAGGAGGCCTCTATGCAGGTTACATATAAATGGTATTTTTGGGATAAGAAAAGGCCTGAACTGAGAAGACGTACAGCAGTACAACGAGACACACCATTTTTGTGAGGCTAAACACAAAATCTTAAGTAATAATCACTGTATTGTTTTTTCTTTTCTCATTTTCCTTTGAATATTATATTTGTTTTGATATAATTCCAGTTAGAGAAAAATTACAACAGTACAAAGAATTTCCCTATCCCCCTTACTCCGATCACCAACTGTGAATACTTGTGTTCTATCTGCTTTACCACTTGTGTCAGTGCACACTCCATACATGTTCTCTCTCCACATACATATACAGAGATATAATTTTTTCCTGAACTACACGTGAGTAATTTGCAGACAGAATTTCCCTTTATCCATAAATACTTCAGAATGTCTTACCTAACAGCAATAATTTTCTCCTACAAAACCAAAGTACATTTATCAAATCATAAAATTTAACATTGATTCACTAATATTATCTAATCTACAGTCCATATTCAAACTACTGCCCCAATAATATCCTTTGTAGTTTCCCCTCCTCCTCAGATCTAGGATTTATTTCAGGATTATCATATTGCTTTTAGCTGTATCTATTTAATCTCCTCCAATCTGGGACAGTTCAACTTTTCCTTTGCATGTTCTACAGTCAATACATTCCTTTCAATATCAGAAGCTTTAGAAATCATTAAAGAGTAAAGAAGACTTCAGTTCCATTCTCGTCTTCCATGATACTTAAAGCAAACTGAGGGGAACTCCAATAAGCTATAGCAGCTGTCTGCCTTTAAACAAACACTAATCTCTTCATTTTACATGCACACACCTCACCCTAAGAAACCACAATCATAAACAATGCTGACCAAAAAAACCTGAAAGAAATAAACCTACTTCAGAATGAGTTTGTCTACATACTTGATGAACAATTTAAACTATTTTAAGGATAGTTTTGATTACAGTGGCTCTGGAACTTAGGTTAAAATTAATTTAAACTACTTCAAGGATAGTTTTGATAACTGTCACTCCAGAACCTATAATTTGACTCCAGTATACAAATTTCTTTTTTTTTTTTTTTTGAGACGGAGTCTTGCTCTGTCCCCTAGGCTGGAGTGTAGTGGCGCGATCTCGGCTCACCGCAAGCTCCGCCTCCCGGGTTCACGCCATTCTCCTGCCTCAGCCTCCTGAGTAGCTGGGACTACAGGCGCCCGCTACCGTGCCAGGCTAATTTTTTGTATTTTTAGTAGAGACGGGGTTTCACCGTGGTCTCGATCTCCTGACCTTGTGATCCGCCAGCCTCGGCCTCCCAAAGTGCTGGGATTACAGGCGTGAGCCACCGGGCCCCGCCCAGTATACAAATTTCTAACAGTTCCTAAGTGATGTTAATGGCAGTATCATTTTCCCATGTTTTCATCCATTGTTTACAGTCCTAAGACTGGCATCTTTAACCAGAAGCCTCTTCTAAATTTTCACTCTCTACATCCTCACTAACTGTCAGCTACCAAAAGTCTACCCATGAATAGCACAGGGAAAAATCTAACTACTAACATAAGGCATCATTTCCCCATGGGTCTACCAGTACTGGTAACCTATGAGGAAATGTAATGCTCATGGCTTTCATGGCCACAAATGCTCTTCTTTTCTTCACATGTCCTAAGTATATGGCACATAAAATAAATCATAATCATTGCTAATACTTACTGAGTTATTCATTGTATACCACTCATTATGCTAAGAAGTTTTACATGCATGACTTCATCATTACATGTAATACATTCATATCATTAGTGTTTTCATTTGCAGATGAGAAATTATGATTCAGATTAAACTTGTCTAAAGGAATAAACTTAGTAAGCCAAAACAAAAGTAAACATAGGGGTGTGAACACAGGTCAATAAATACATTCATTCAATAAAAATATCACCTGAGAATTTAGTAGGTACCAGGCATTTTCTTAACTCTGGGAATAAAATACAAAATAATAAAACTGTCTGCTCTCATGAATGCTAATATCATAGTGGGCAACATGAAAATTTTATATTTATATAAAACTCCATGATATCTACTTCCAGGGGGAAAAAAAGCTACAAAAAAGCATTTTTTTAAAGTAAAAACAAACAAGAAATTCCAAAATACATACTTCCACTTTGCTTTTATTCTTTAGAGATAATGATACTATTGGCATAGCAATAGCTTCCATTGATTGAAACACGACGTAAGAACTGTATGAAGTACATGATATTCTCACAAATATAGTGAGAAAGGTTAAGAATTATCTGCATCATTCAAAATGACAAAACTATGGCTCAAAGAAGTTGTTTCCTAAAGTCACATAGAAAGAAAGTCATCAAAACTTAAAATCCATAGCTGGATCACAGAGAAAAAAGAACATGAACATACTACATTAAAATTCCTTACATAAGATTACATGTAGTAAGCATATTCTATGACTTGGGACTTTACTATTCCTTTAGAAATACCAGCACTTTTTCCCCCTTGCAGATTTTCTCCTTTATGTGACCATTTAAAAAATTTCCTTTACTAAATACAATACAAAAAAAACCCTCTTTCAATATGAGGTAAGAAGAGTAGAATAACAGGGCACTTTAAATGTGACAAGGTAAGGTTTTCAACAGAAAGCAAAGTCATCATCCAAGAAACGGCATGGACTCAGATACTGAGAACAAGATTTCCTTGTGTCCATAAATGAAAAGGTGATCTTCACCTACAACCATTTGACCTTCCACAAACCTGACAGAAACAAGCAATGGGGAAAGGATTTCCTATTTAATAAACGGTGCTGGGAGTTTTGGCTAGCCATATGCAGAAAACTGAAACGGAATCCCTTCCTTACGTCACATACCAAAATCAACTCAAGATGGATTAAAGACTTAAATGTAAAACCCAAAACTATTAAACCTTAGAAGAAACTAGGCAATACCATTCCGGACATAGGCACGGCAAAGATTTCATGACAAAAAAGCCAAAAGCAATGGCAACAGAAGCAGAAATTGACAAATGGGATGTAATTAAACTAAAGAGCTTCTGCACAGCAAAACAAACTATCATCAGAGTGAACAGACAACCTACAGGATAGAAGAAAATTTTTGCAATCTATTGATCTGACAAAGGCCTAATACTCAGCATCTCCAAGGAACTTAAATTCACAAGAAAAAGAAAACATACATGCAGTCAACAAACATGAAAAACAAGCTCAACATCAAAGATCATTAGAGAAATGTAAAGCAAAACCATAATGATATATCATCTTACACCAGTCAGAATGGATATTATTAAAAAGTAAAAAAAAGAAAACAAAAAACAAACAAAATAACAAAAACAAGATGCTGGCAAGGTTGTAGAGAAAAAAGAATGCTTTTACTCTGTTGGTGGGAGTGTAAATTAGTTCAACCATTGTGGAAGACAGTGTGGTGATTCCTCAAAGACCTTGAGGCAGAAATACCATTTAACCCAGCAATCCCATTACCGATGAGAATATATAGACACATGGGGGTAGGGTGGGGAAAAAACACTCACTGGGGCCTGTCAGAGGGTGGAGGGTGGGAGGAGGGACAGCATCAGGAAGAATAGCTAATGGATGCTGGGCTTAATACTTAGGTGATGGGATGATCTGTGCAGCAAACCACCATGGCACATGTTTACCTATGTGACAAACCTGTATATCCTGCGCATGTACCCTTTAACTTAAAATTTAAGAAAAGAAAAGGTGATCTTGGCATGTAGCAGAGAGAAATTTTTCCATACCTGGTCATCCTGGCAGTGTGGAATTCTCTAGAAATATGCATACTGAATACTTCCTAGCTAAAGAAACATAAAGAGAACCTACCTATCATAGCCAAGAACAGAGCTGAGTGTTTAACACGGACAGCTGCCCCTTTGCGCCCTTACACACTTCACTCCCAGGGCACACACTGAGGCCACCTACAAATAGGGAACTCCACTGCTACTGCTGGCAACTTCAGGGCAGTGAGGAGTATAATCTTGGTTCTCGAGTGGAAGACCCAACAGGTCACATGGTCTCCCACAGGGTTTTCAGGAGGAAGAGGAGGGTGATTCAGGATCTGTTCTCAAAGCAGAAAGTAAAATGGTGTTGGCCTCTACTCCCAGGCTCATCCCCCTCGGGTAGTCCCTTGTGGATCCAGAGATAGTCTCAAACTGATGCCAACTGGGCACAAAACATGCCCACCATCCTGGATGGCTCATCCCAGACAAATGGGACCAAGCAGGAGTCTTTTTCTTATTACATTAAACATCTACACATCATAGCCTCAATTTTGCCTCTTGGACAGTAAAGCCTAAAATACTTAACTATCTGGTCCTTTAGAGAGAAAGTGTGTGCCTCTTCCTCTAAAGCTTAAGCAACTACAGCCACTTCAGTGAGAGCTGCACATACCTTAGTTAATACCAGGCATCTACTTGTGAAGGACAACCTCCTGGCAAGCGGCACTTTCATCATATGGAAGTGACAGCAACAATACAAAGAAGTCCTGCCAGGAGACAGACCCAATTTCCCAGTTTTCTTTCTAACAGATGATAGACCCAGGACTGATCACAGAATGACTGGTATTCTAGCTTAGGGGTAGAGAAAGGGTAGAAAACCAAAAAAGAGGAAGTTGTTTTCCATACCTGCCACCCATCATTTAATTCAAATATCCAAAGATGTGACTGCTGGCGAGAATGACAATAACAAGTGACTAAGGATTACTATTAGCTTTTTAGTAGGAGTGCCTATAAATAAGAAAATCACAAAGACTCACAACAGATAAATAGGCAAAGGGCATGAGTAGGTTATCAAATGTGGAAAATACTGAGGCCTCTTCAGTAATCAAAGAAATATAAATCTAAAGAGAAGACAGTATTTTTCACCTACCAAGCAAGCAAGATTTTTCAACCTAAGATTCCAAGGTTTTCAACGCAAGAGAAAAGAAATAAAATGTATAAAGAAGTAAAAAGTACTTTAAAAATACCAGTATAAACAAGAAAAGTACCCACAGCACAACAGGCGGTGAAGAATTAACATTGACCAAAGAAAGGTCTGGCCTTTGCCCTTCACTACTGGGAGGTGATCTCTGGGCCCCTGTAATGTCCTGCCAGATGGAACTGTCTTTGTTTGACTCAGGACTTCAGTCATGTCAGTGTAGCAATGTGACTCATGGATCAGTTCAGTTCTGACCTCCAGAGGAACTACTGACTAAAGACATTGGTCTGACCTCCAGGAAGGGCTAGAGACTAAAGGTCAGTCATGTAGACAGTACAGGATCAAGCCCTAATAAACTCTGGACACCAAAGACTCAGGTGAGCTTCCCTAGTGAGCAATACTCTGTGTATATTGTCAAACGTTGTGGCCAAGAGAAGGTAATACTGTCCATGACTCCACCAGCAATGATGGCCAGAAGCTTTGAGTTTGGACCCCTTCCAGATTCTGCTCTCTGCCTATTTTCTTTTGCCTGATTTTAATTTTTGTATCCCTCTAATAAAAGTGTAATTGTGAGTATAGTGCTTTCCTGAGTTCCCTGACCTGTTCTAGTGAATTCTCCAAAGAGAGGGTGGATATGGGGAACCTGTGAGTTTGTAGTCAGCTGGTTTGAAGTGAGGGTAGGTTCTGAGTACCACCAAACTTGCAGCTAATATCTGAAATGAGGGCAGTTTTGTGGAACTATTCCTTCTAACTGTAGAGTTGGCTAAACTCATTGCACACTCATACTATGGTTTTTGTTTTGTTTTGTTTTGTTTTTGAGACGGAGTCTTGCTCTTGTCGCCCAGGCTGGAGTGCAATGGCACAATCTCGGCTCACTGCAACTTTTGCCTCCTGGGTTCAAGCCTCCTGCCTCAGCCTCCCAAGTAGCTGGGATTACAGGCGCACACCACCACGCCCAGCTAATTTTTGTATTTTTGGAGAGACGGGGTTTCACCATGTTGGCCAGGATGGTCTTGAACTCCTGACCTCATGATCCACCTGCCTCAGCCTCCCAAAGTGCTGGGATTACAGGTGTGAGCCACCACAACCAGCCTACTATGGTTTCTAAAAAGAACCTTCGGAGAAGTGGCTAATGCTAAATGTCTGAAGTAGAAAATGTACCAATCACATAAGCCTGGAACATCTTTGATAGCAAGACAACTATCAAAGACTAAAGAGATTAGGTCAAAAGAGCAAGGAAAACAACTTTAAATGGCTTCTACTGGCTATGATGGGACAGTCTGAGCATCAAAAGAATGAGTACAAATAACTGAATAGCAAAAACTTGTAAAAATCCATGTTGCATAATGATACTCAAAAAAACAAAAACAAAAAACCTCAGTGAGCTAAGACAGAACCCATTATAAAAACTGAAAAAGTAAAGAAATTAAGCACTGTCTTTCCTATATGAAATGTATTTTGGATAGCTGGGCACGGTGGCTCACGTCTATAATCCCAGCACTTTCAGAGGCCGAAGCAGGCTGATCACTTGAGCTCAGGAGTTCAAGACCAGCCTGGGTAACATGGCAAAACTCTGTCTCTACAAAACATACAAAAATTAGCCAGGCATGGTGGTGCACACCTGTACTCCCAGCTACTTGTGGGGCTGAGGTGGGAGGATCGTTTCAGCCTAGGGGATGGAGGATGCAGTGAGCCAAGATCACACAACTGCACTCCAGCTTGGGCAAGAGAGAGACCATCTCAAAACAAAACAAAACGAAACGAAAAAGATACGTATTTCAGTCCACTCATGTGGAAAAACTCCAGCTAACAGTGATTCAGCTGGACACAGCCCAAGTAAAAAGTTTTCATGCCACCTCAGCCCACCTCTGAAAAATTAAACCTGAATTTAATCAAGCATCTATATGTACCTACGGTTTCCAGTTTCTAGGAAATATGGACTATAAAGAAAAAGACAAACATCATGATCAATCAGCTAAATTCACAATAAGCATTCCACAAAACAATGACTTTGTTTCTTCAACAAATGGTTTCTAAAAAGAAAAAAAAAAGAGAGAAGACATATAAACTAAAAAAGATGGAAGAGACAAAATAAACAAATGCCATGTGCGAACTTGTTTGGATCCTGACTCAAAACAATGTATAAAGACATTTTTGGGACAAATGTGCAAATCTAAATATGGACAGGGTATCAGATTAAAGAATTACAATTACTTTCGTTTGGATGATAATGGCACTGTAGTAACAAAAAAATGAACTCCGAAAAATTAGTGTGTAAAATGATGCCTGAGTCTTGCTTCAAACTAGTCCAGCAAAAATAAGTGAAGGAAGGAAGGTTGGAAGGAAAAAACAGAACTAGTTCAGCAGTAGAAAGGTGAGATTGGTAAACTGTTGGTACTTATTAAAGCAAGTGAGATGGCTATATTACGTTCACTGTAACATTCTCTCTACTTTTGTATATGTTTGCAAATTTCCATAATAAAACACTAGAAAAAGTATTATTTTAATCACATTCAACATTCATAATACAGGTCGGAATGTACTTTAAATAATTATGGTGTTTCTGGAAAGCAACTGGTGTTTGTGGAGGTAGGTAAGCAAAGGTTTTATGAAATCGCATTTCCTTAAGCCAATAACTGTACCATGAAAATCAATTTTAGGGAAAAAATTTGAAATATAATTAAAGCATACACAAGACACTTTCCTGTTTATTAGTAATAAATATTTGTCTACCCATTCTTTTATTATTCATATTTTAAGACAGGATTTAAAATGTTATGGATAAAAACTAAAAATTTGATTTTATTTATTTATACATTTTTTAAGACGTGACCTCGTCCTGTTACCCAGGCTACAGTATAGTGGCAGGATCACAGCTCACAGCAACCTCAACCTCCCCGGCTCAAGTGATCCTCCCACCTAAGCCTCCCAAGTAACTGGGACTATAGGCATGCACCACCATGCCCAGCTAATTTTTTTATTTTTATTTTTTTTGTAGAGATGGGGTTTCTCCATGTTGCCCAGGGTTGTCTTGAAATTTTAAAATACTAGAGAATAACTTTTTTTTTTTTTTTGAGATGGACTCTCGCTCTGTCGCCCAGGCTGAAGTGCAGTCATGCCATCTCAGCTCACTGGAAGCTCCGCCTCCTGGGTTCACGCCGTTCTCCCGCCTCAGCCTCCCGAGTAGCTGGGACTACAGGTGCCTGCCACCATGCCCGGCTAAAATTATGTATTTTTTAGTAGAGACGGGGTTTCACTGTGTTAACCAAGATGGTAACGATCTCCTGAATTCGTGATCCGACCCGCCTCGGCCTCCCAAAGTGCTGGGATTACAGGCGTGAGTCACTGTGCCCGGCCAGAGAATAACTTCTAACAAGGCTTACAGTATATGCAAAGTGATTTTTTTTTTTTTTTTTTTTTTTTTTTGAGACAGTCTCACTCTGTTGCCCAGGCTGGAGTGCAGTGGTGCGATCTCAGTTCACTGCAACCTTCCTTTCCTGGTTTCAAGGGATTCTCCTGCCTCAGCCTCAGGAGTAGTTGGGACTACAGGCACCTGCCACCACGCCCAGCTAATTGTTTTGTATTTTGAGTAAGGCATGGTTTCCCCATCTTGGCTAGGCTGGTCTGGAACTCCTCACCTCAGATGATCTGTCTGCCTCAGCCTCCCAAAGTGCTGAGATTACAGGCATGAACGACCGCACCCGATCTTAAATATGATTTTTTAGATGGTCAAAAAGAATGCAGAGGAAAGGAAAAAATCTAACTCTAATCTAACCCTAACCCAAAATAAGTAATAACAAGTGTCTGTAGGTACTAAATTACTCGAGTAAATACTAAATACTCCAGTAAAACATTTAGCTGCTGTCAGAATACACCACCCTCATTGGTTATAATTTGACCTAAACAGAAGGAAAAACAACTGACTGCAGAGGACCTGGTTAAAATTCTTATTCTGCCACTTACAATTTGGGTGGTTTTAGAAAAGAAATTTATCCTAACATTCAATTTTCTTATCTCCAAAGCAGAGATAACATCTTTCTCACAGGGCTATCGCAGGGGATATCTGTTCTTCAAAATTTACAGGTCTAAAGTAACAAGAGAATGAGAAGCAGATGGAAGTATAGCTGAAACAAGACTGGCCATGAGGTGATAACAATTAAATCAATATGATGGGTACATCATAGCTCATTCTTCTATTGCCTATCTTTCTGTGTTTTTGATTTCCACAAGAATTATAAAAATGCAGCCGGGCGTGGTGGCTCATGCCTGTAATCTCAGCACTTTGGAAGGGAAGGGCAGGTGGATCACTTGAGGTCAGGAGTTCAAGACCAGGCTGGCCAACATGGTGAAACCCTGTTTCTAGCGGGGGAAAAAAAAAATTAGCTGGACATGGTGGCGCATGCCTGTAATCCCAGCTACCTGGGAGGCTGAGGCAGGAGAATCGCTTGAACCCGGGAGGCAGAGGTTGCAGTGAGCCGAGACTGCGCCACTGTACTCTAGCCCAGGTGACAAGAGCGAAACTCTGTCTCAAAAATAAAATAAAATAAAATAAAATAAAATAAAATAAAATAAAATAAAAAACTATAAAAATACAAAAACAGAAAGCTTATAGAACGATCCCAGTGTTTCCGCACCCACACAACAGGATAAAAATGTCTGAACGATGCCAGGAGCTGTTTCACCAAAGCAAGTCCATTTTATAAAAGGCTACTGTAAAGAACCATGTCTACTCTAATACCTACCTACTGGCACAGTGCCTATGTGCATGCTAGAAATTACCTATATAACCGCCTGACATAATTCATGCTACACAAAAAACTTCAATATTTTTCCCTCTACCTATTCCTCACACTCATCTTTTCTCATATTGATGGGAAGAGGTAACTGAAACACTCTGAAGGCAGTCTTTCACTGCGGTTAAGACAGAGCTGAGAAATTTTCTTTCCCATTATGTCTCAAAGAAAATCAGCAACATGCTGGGCGCACTGGCAGCAACCTTGGGAGGCCAAGGCAGATGGATTGCTGAGCTCAAGAGTTCCAGACCAACATGGGCAACATGGTGAGACTCCGTATCTACAAATACACAAAAAATTATTCAGATGTGGTGACGCACACCTGTAGCCCCAGTTACGGGGGGTGGGGGTGGGGGGGCACTGAGGCAGAAGGATGGCTTGAACCTGGGAGGTTGAGGCTGCAGTGAGCACAGACTGTGCTACAGCACTCCAGCCTAGGCAACAACAGAGTAAGACTCTATCTTTAGAAAAAGCAAAAAGAAAAGAAACAAAATCAGCAATGTCTTCTTAATTAAGTCTGGACTAAGCACATCTTATTGGTCACTGGCATATCTTATTTGCGGCCAATCCATTAACATGAGCAGAGCATACAAACAATGTCTAATACACAGTGACCACCCTGTATCCATGGCAAGGCATAAACACTAAATATGCTTTACTAAATAAAGGGAAACAATTGCCAATAATGAAAATTACAGTTTCCTATAAGTGAACACGTATACACAAAAACAAACAAATGAAACTTCCATTTTGCACCAATGCTTAACCAATATAAAGGATATTCAAGATTTTCTTATTCTCAGACTACACTCTCAATCTTAATGTTTAACAACAATCACCACAGGCATGAAAAGTGAAATCTTTACTTAATTTAATTTCCCTGGACCTGTCACTGCATTAAGAGGGAGGCTGACCTAGGTGACACGCAAAGTGCCTAATTACTAAAGATTCTACAAGGTAAGTTATATAAACTGGACTCTCAAGCCAGTGGTTTAGGGAAACACACACAACTGGTCTCTTTCTCAAAGGGCTGTACAACCTTATGCGTATAACAATGTGCGAAGGACCAGATTTTTTTTTTTTTTTTTTGAGACAGAGTTTTGCTCTTCTTGCCCAGGATGGAGTGCAATGGCGTGATCTCAGCTCACTGCAACCTCCACCTCCTGGGTTCAAGGGATTCTCTTGCTTCAGCCTCCCAAGTAGCTGTGATTACAGGCACCCGCCACCATGCCCAGCTAATTTTTGTATTTTTAGTAGAGATGGAATGTCATCATGTTGGCCAGGCTAGTCTCAAACTCCTGACCTCAGGTAATTCACCTGCCTCAGCTTCCCCAGGTGTTGAGATTACAGGCACGTGAGCCACCTTGTGCAGCCAAAAAAGCTATTTCTATCTTGAACTGTTACTTCAACCCTGGATTATTAATCTTTACGTGGTCATGTAATAATTACACAACAAGTTGTTTGTGACTTGAACCATTCAAGTTTTTTGTTGCTGCTGTTGTTGTTGTTTTATATTTCACAGATTGTACGCAGTAAGTGAATGGAAATACAGATTTTTGTGTAAGCAAAATAAAAGTTGGTCAGATTTTAATTGAAATGTATGGTTTATAAAATTAAATACTCTGTATGGGTACCAGGATGAGTAAAATATACTTATTCATGCTAATGTTTTAAATTCTCTTATTAAAAGAAATATCATATGACCTGTATAAAGACCAATTTGTGTAATCTAAGTCAAAGTTATAAAATTCTATTGAATGAATCTTCTCCAGAAGATTCATGAGCTGCATGGCTTTATTATCAGGAAAAGAAATGTAGATAAAAAAACAGGCCAGGCACAGTGGTTCATACCTGTAATTCCAGCACTTTGGGAGGTTGAGGCAGGTTCACTTGAGGTCAGGAGTTCGAGACCCACCTGGCCAACATGGTGAAACCCCATCTCTACTGAAAATACAAAAATTAGCTGAGTGTGGTCGCTCTCGCCTGTAATCTCAGCTATCAGGAGGCTGAGAAAGAAGGATCACTTGAACCCAGAAGGTGGAGGTTGCAGTGAGCTGAGATCATGCCACTACACTCCAGCTGGTTGGCAGAGTGAGACTCCATCTCAAGAAAAAAAAAAAAGAGGCCGGGCGCGGTGGCTCAAGCCTGTAATCCCAGCACTTTGGGAGGCCGAGACGGGCGGATCACGAGGTCAGGAGATCGAGACCATCCTGGCTAATACGGTGAAACCCCGTCTCTACTAAAAATACTAGCCGGGCGAGGTGGCGGGCGCCTGTAGTCCCAGCTACTCGGGAGGCTGAGGCAGGAGAATGGCGTAAACCCGGGAGGCGGAGCTTGCAGTGAGCCGAGATCCGGCCACTGCATTCCAGCCTGGGTGACAGAGCGAGACTCCGTCTCAAGAAAAAAAAAAAAGAAAAGAAAAGTAAAGAAAAATAAAAAATGTAGATAAAACAATAAAACAACTTTCTTCATCAATACACGTCTGTCTAAATTTTCATTCTCTAATCTGTATATGGGGATATATATCATACCTACCTCATATGGCTGTTGCAGGAAAAAAAAAGAAACCACAGTAAATAATCCAAAAATGTTCTCTAGGGACAGGAAGTAACTCTGTGACATAACACAAAGCACTCAAAAGCATCTGTTGAATAAACAGGGTTTCATAAGCAAATGTACTCTTGGGGTTCTACTAGCAGTACTCTAAGCAAGTGACAAGGCAGAATCCAAATAGTAACTTAGTAACAGAGAGAGACGCAGGTAGTTAATTTTCAGCAGTTTCTGTATCAGCCAATGTGTTCCCAGTATCTCATATTAAAAGAAAAAAAAAGTAATCAACTTGGTTTAATATGTTTTAACATCATACATAAATAAGTACTCCTTGGTTCCACATAAACAGGTACTAAGTATGTGTATCCTCTCTTCCACTTTATTCCCATTAAGCTATCTAATTCAGAGCTTCCTACTGCATATCGGGCTCTAACAATTACCTATCTGAGCACCTACTAGCTGCGGATTCCATCTCAGATGGCACCACCAACTACATAATCTTAGATTCTTTTAATGTTTTTATTTCTCCCCAAACCAAAAATGCTTCATAACTTCTACTCAAGTATAAGTTCCTTAGACTGACACTCCACTATTTCCTTTAATTGGGCCCCTACATGAAGCTCCACACCATTTAGGTTCATCTCCTGAAATGAGGTGAATGGATAAACGGATTTTCATGCCTCTACTCATGTCATTCCACAGCTTCCATTTTGTAACCAAGAACTCACAAATATTCTGTCGTAAAGTCTTCCTTAATATACTGGCTGTCAGTGGTCTTGTTCCGGAAGTAATGACAGCCCATACTTCAAATTCGAACTATTCAAACAAGTGTTGGTATTCAGAACATAAATAAATGCCCTGCTACACTTTTTTGCCACTTGCCAAATAACTTACATCGCCCAAGCTGTACTGCAAATGGCTAAAAAAAAATTTGGTCATGACATATTATACCTCAATGCCTAACATACTACCTAGGGATAGTAAAGAGTCAATAAA
Source organism: Papio anubis (assembly GCF_008728515.1). Lineage (NCBI taxonomy): Eukaryota > Metazoa > Chordata > Mammalia > Primates > Cercopithecidae > Papio > Papio anubis. The sequence goes on from NC_044983.1 coordinate 48,264,143, forward strand.
TGTTTGAGGTCAAAACCATGGATAAGGACTACAGCAACCAAAACTGTAAAATCAGCTCAAAGAGAATCCAAAGGAACACTGTCTCTATCTATTCACTAGACTGTATACTTTACGTTACATACTTTTATATGCTATCAAAATGATCCCATGAAGCTGAATTCTCTCCTTTGTATGTCACAATTGTTAAAAACATTCAGCAAAAAGGGACATTAGTAACCAAATACATATTTGGTCACCCTGAAATAAAAAATACTTGGGCAGAAATAAGAGGTCTGGTTTTTAGCGGTAGCTTCACATCTGTACTCCTGTGGTTTTGAGGAGTTAACCAATTTCTCTGAATCTCAGTTTCCTCATCCTAAAACATAAAAGGGTACACTAGATTATTCTTCTGATCTTCTATAAATACTCAAATCATATATTAAACATGAGTCTAACACACTGAACAAATACTAATTTTAAGAAATTTATTGTGTGCTAGTGCCGAAGAATAATCAATAGCACATACCTGCCTTCCAAAAAGTTCAATAATACTAACATGAAGAGAGGTATGCAAAAGTTAGACTGAGAAAGAATGGACAAGAATTCACACAAAGGTGACATTAAAACATAAAAAAATTTAAAAAACATAAAAGGACATGTAAAATCAAGTTCCAACTAGGAACTGACAGTTTACCCTCACTGATCATATTACTAAAAACTTAAGAGGATAAACTTAATAAACCAATGATTTCTTTTAAGAAAACAAACATTAAAAGAAGCTAATTCTTTTATTAACTTACAACTTTGGGAATGCTTATTATGTACATGTCCCCCTAATTTATGTAAAATCCATTAAATCCTGTAAGTAGGTGAATCTCTATGATCTAGAACTAAAGTTATTGCATGTAATTGTTAAGTAAGGTAGAAGCATAGAAATCAACTGCTATTCAAGGAATTATAAAGTAACTTTATAAGCCTTATATAAATATAAGCCTAGTACATAAGTGTTACTTTTCACCAAATAGTCATGATTTCCTAAAATTTGACCTGATGCTCATTTTATATAAAGTCCTTTCTTAACTTCTATAAAATGAAACCATACTTAATACTATACAAGTTAACATAAGCCAATTCTAAATTAAAAGTAACAGGTTAGTAACTCAACAACTGAAACAACATTTTCTTAAATTATTTGACCCTCTGCTTAAACAGTCTTTAGTTTCTGCACACTAAGAATTACTATAAACTGCCTACCATATATACTGAGACTTCGTATGAGAGAACAATTGTCAAAGCATGTCAAACATACTCATAACTCACACGGTAGTTAACAAGTTAGTAGGAATCATGGTACATTAATAAACATAATGCATGAAACTGAACAGATCCAAATTGATCTTTGTATATGCATACATACACAGGTATATCTACACAATAACAGCGAGAGTTCAAATTGGGGAGAAAGGATCAACTTTTCATGCAATGGTATTATGACAAATGGCTATCCATAACATGAAGAAAAATAAACTATCTGGAGGTACATATTCACTAACGAGAACTAAAACATCAACAAGGTACCACTTTTTACCCTTCAGGTTACTACCGATGATTAAAATAAGTGCTAAGTGTTGACAAGATTAACAGTGGGTCCACTGGAACATTTCTGACAAAAACATAAACTGGTACAACTTTTAAGGAAATTTAATCTGGCACTATGTATCAAAATTCAGAATGTACAAACCAGCAATTCTACTTCTGGGAATGTACTGGAAGCAAAGAATGAGACAAGTGTACAAAGATATATATATATGCAATGATTTTCATTATACCATTACTTTTAAAAATGATAAATTTAAAAACTATCAATGGAGGTTGGTTAAATACCTTATGCCTATAGTCCTAGCTACTCAGGTGGTTGAGGCAGGTGGATACGGTTTGTTTGAGCCTAGGAGCTAGGTGACCCAGCAAGATCCTCTCTCTAAAAATATAATAAATTATGACACAATCCTATAAGGTGTCAAATTTTAGACATTTAAAAATGTTTGCTTCGATCTATACATATTGATCAGTAAGAAAAATTTATAGTGTATATTATGTGATTCTGTTTGTGAATTTTATTTTTACAACTAATGCAGAGAACATATGTATATACAAGCACTTAAAAAGTCTGGATCAATTTAATAGTAATCTTTTTAACACTGGCTATCTCTGGATGCCGACTTTTACTTTCTGCCACTTTCTTTAAAAATCACATTTATGATTAGATGGGAAAAAACTTATATCCATTAAAAAAAAAAAAAGACGACACCCTACACATTACAAAGAAATAAAGAACCTGAATTTGTTGCCCCAGAAGAGTTAGTCCTACCAAGAGAGCAAGACAAAGATTCCCACCTGCTTTCCCCATTTCAGTCCCAATCTGAGGTCCTAGGGGAGTTCTGCCCTACTCCCATTCTTGTTTTTTTTTTTTTTGAGATGGAGGCTCGCTCTGTCACCCAGGCCGGAGTGCAGTGGCCGGATCTCAGCTCACTGCAAGCTCCGCCTCCCAGGTTCACGCCATTCTCCTGCCTCAGCGTCCCGAGTAGCTGGGACTACAGGCGCCCGCTACCTCGCCCGGCTAGTTTTTTGTATTTTTTAGTAGAGACGGGGTTTCACAGTGTTAGCCAGGATGGTCCCGATCTCCTGACCTCGTAATCCGCCCGTCTCGGCCTCCCAAAGTGCTGGGATTACAGGTTTGAGCCACGGCGCCCGGCCCCCACTCCCATTCTAAATCTAGCCTTCCCTAAATGGTCATTCATGTTTAGTTTTCCAACTGTTTTCTTTTTTTTTCTTTTTTTTTGAGACTTTCACTCAGTCACCCAGGGACTGGGTGCAGAGGCGCGATCTCAGCTCATTGCAGCCTCCGTCTCCCAGGTTCAAGAGATTCTCTCTCCTCAGCCTCCAAAGTAGCTGGGATTATAGGCACCCCACCACACCCAGCTAATTTTTTTTTAATTTTTAGTAGAGACAGGGTTTCACCATGCTGGCCAGGCTGGTCTCAAACTCCTGACCTCAAGTGATCTGTCAACCTCGGCCTCTGGAAGTTCTGGGAATACAGGCATGAGTCACCACGCCCCAACTGTTAGCTTTATGTAGACAGAAGAGGGAGAATAGAACTGTGAAAAAAACATGAGATTTGGAATCAAAAGAATTGTATTCAAGTCCTGGCCCGATGTGACCTGGATTGACCTCACCTAACAAGTTTTTTCATTTGATTACAAAAAGGAAAAAGTACCTGTCTCACATGGTTGTGGTCACAATCTAACGAATAATCTACACATATATGGAAGTTATGCAAACCATAAAGTGAAATATAAACATCAGTTACTGTTGTTAACTGATTCAGATCTCTGTTCTGAGTTCAGAACTAGCAGTAACCAATGCTACATATTTCCAACTGGAAATCCTACTGTTACCTCAAACTCAACATGTCTAAATTTAAATTCGGTGCTTTTCCTTTACATCTATTCCTAATTTATTCATTGTCAATAAACTATCATTCTACTACTGCCCCAGACTTCATTTATTTTTCTTTTCTTTCTTTCTTTTTTTTTTTTTTTAACAAACTTTCCAAAGTGACAGTAGACCAGGCTTCAGTTATTTCTGTCCAAGTCCTACCCATTTTTTCCTTTCTAATCCAACCCCTCATTTTCCAATGACATAACCCATACTTAGGAGCCTGCAACCTCTTCTCTCTGCCTTTAAATCTCTATCCTGCTTAAATCCTTCCTAAATACTCCCTAACAGTTACAGCCAAGGTAGTCAGGCTGCTTCCCTCAAATATCTTCCCTAGCACCTTACTGTTGCCTATAGCAGGGCACAAATCTGTGGTTCCTTTACAGCTACACTCTCCTTGTCACCTCTGGTTCAGTACTCAGTTTCACTTAACTGCACTATCTGCCCACCCCTCTTAGCATGTGAATTTGCCAACTTGACATAGGCTAGATTAACATAAAAAATGGCACACTTAGGAACAAAATTTACTTGTATTTGAATACCATCTATCTCACTGAAGCTCAGGTAACCTCTACACATCAGTTAACAATCTACAAATTGCAACAATACCTTTCAGAGAGATGAGAAGGATAGCAATAATGTACTTCAGACTCCTTTACAGTGCTAGTAATATACTAACAGCTTTAAAAATGGTGGCAATTATGACTTTAATTAAACTCCAGCACTCAAGAACTTCATAATTAACCCCAGTTAATTTTTGTAGCAGTATCATCAACTATTCCCTTACATGACAAACCTATACCCTCACTTTACATACTCCTGCCAGGTAAAATACCCCCATCTTTGCTTATCTGAATTTTACTCATCTTTAAAAGTCCAAGTATTGCTGGGCGCCGTGGCTCAGGCCTGTAATCCCAGCACTTTGGGAGGCCGAAGGGGTGTGGATCAAGATGTCAGGAGACCGAGACCATCCTGGTTAACACAGTGAAACACCGTCTCTACTAAAAATACAAAAAAATTTGCCGGGCGTGGTGGCGGGCGCCTGTAGTCCCAGTCACTTGGGAGGCTGAGGCGAGAGAATGACGTGAACCCAGAGATCGCCCCACTGCACTCCAGCCTGGGTGACAGAGTGAGACTCCGTCTCAAAACAAAAACAAAAACAAAAAACAAAAAACAAATAAAAGTCCAAGTATTGTCCTATTACCACTTCTGGGAAGTCTTCCCTTATCACAGGTGGCCTACAGTATTCTTTCTCTCTTCTCTGAATTTACAGAACTCTTAAGTAGTTAATATAAGATAGCAGGAATTCTCTTATCTGGGGGGGAAAAACCTATCTCTCATTATGAGGACATCTGTTCCTCCTAAATCCTCCTGGGATACAGTCAGCTATAAATGAAGGGGAGAAGAGAGGTGTATTTAAAAAAACAGGGTGCGGTGGCTCATGCCACCCAGCACTTTGGGAGGCCGAGGTGGGCGGATCACCTGAGGTCAGGAGTTTGAGACCAGCCTGACCAACATGGAGAAACCCCATCTCTCCTAAAAACACAAAATTATCTGAGTGTGGCAGCGCATGCCTGTAATCCCAGCTACTCAGGAGGCTGAGGCAGGGGAATCGCTTGAACCCGGGAGTCGGAGGTTGTGGTTAGCTGAGATTGCATCACTGCACTCCAGCCTGGGCAACAAGAGTGAAACTCCATCTTAAAAAATAAAAATAAAAATATACTGACCCCAGTGCATTTGTTTCCAGATGTACAGGGAAAACAACTGAATCCATATATACCCATATTTGAGGAAAAGAACCAGAAAGTATCTCACATATTCATTAAAATCTATCCAACTTATCAACTGGAGATTAATCTACAATTTTCTCTTGAGAGATTACCACCACGATGATAGTCAATTATCCCAGCCTTATTGTCAACTATTCTAATACAGTCAAAACTTAGAATTAGGCTGGACACGGTGGCTCATGCCTGTAATCCCAGCACTTTGGGAGGCCGAGGTGGGTGGCTCACTTCAGGCCAGGAGTTCAAGCTTGGGCAACATGGTGAAACCCCGCCTCTACAAGAATACAAAAATTAGTCAGCAGTGGTAGTGTGTGCCTGTAATCCCACCTACTGGGAGGCTGAGCTGGGAGGATGACCTGAGCCCAGGAAGCGGTTGTAGTGAGCCTAGATCACACCACTGCACTCCTGCCTGGGGGACAAAGTAAGACTCTGCCTAAAAAAACGAAAACAAACAAAAAAAACAGTATTTGCTTCCTTATATGAGAAGGTGACGGGGGACACCCCAATGACAATCTCTGACCTTCAAAACTGCACACATTCATTATTCATCCACTATTTTGGGGGCATCTAACATAAGCCAGACACTGCTAGGTGCCTGAAATACAAATATCTTCAAGATGTTTTCCAGCTGAATAGAACACATGAGACTTAGATAACCCTAAAGTGGACTAAAACCTTCAGAGAGAAAAGATGATTGGAAATAATTTTGCCTGATCTCTAGTTCTGTAAACTGCAATTATTAGCAATTCTCCCTCATTGAGGGGTCACAGGCTACTGCATCAATGGAGATAATGTCCTCCACAAATGGAGTGTCTAGGTTGCCCAGGGACTGAAAACTGGGCATCAGTCTCCCCAAATCAGATGTATTCTAATCTGATCCTACCCCTTCTCTGCCAAGAAAAAGAAAAAGAATGAAAGATGAGTAGGTCAGGCATTTTTCTAACATTTCCCTGAAAGAAAACCTTTTTCATAAAAGTTCAGACTTCCTAAATATATGCCTTGTCTATAAACTAGACAAGCAACTTCACCAAAAGAATGAAGTGAACATTTATAAAGGTAGTGCCCAAAGACATCAAACAAGGTAAAAATAGCAGAACAGGAATACGTTTGAAACAAAAATGAAAAATACTTTGGAGTACACCCTTAAGTTTTTTTCCCTAGGTGTAAAGGAAGTATATGTGTATACTCAGGCAATATGGTTTTATAAAAATGAGGTAACACTCTACATACTACTATGGACTTTGCTTGAACTGGATAAAATAACAGAACTCTTTCTGTATCACTACATATGAATGCATTACACATTTTGGTGTCCCTATCATTTATAAAAACTACATAAAATGCATGATTTTAGTGAAAATTTTCTAGTTGTGTGTTTTATTTCATAATGGAATCTAAGAGTAAAACCAAAATTATCTATATATCAAATATAGAATTATATAACACAGGGAAGATGGAGAAAAAAAGAAAATGTAGAATTAGCTGCATTCTATTAAACCAAGATTATCTATAAACATATAACAATATTAAACCAGCCTGCCCAAATCTGGCATTTGCAGTAAAACAATTACTAAAAGCCATTATATTACTATAATAATAATATGGCAGTGAATTAATATTTCAACAGGTATGCTGAACAGTTACTGAACAAGTATAATGTGTGGAATGTGAAGGAAAACATGAGTGAACAGTCTCAAATCAGTGACAAAAAAAGGAAATGGATCACAATTATTTTCATCTCCTAGCACAATTACAAGCCAATAAAATATGAGAATTCAAAAGGCAAAATCACGGGTGGAAAAAAATCATGGATGAAAAAAAAAAATGGGCGAGGATTGTTATTCCACAATCCTCAAAGCACTCACTAAACAGCTATGAAAGCAGAAACAAATTAACCCAGGAAAGAGGGTACTTGGAGCCACTCAAGTACTGCATTTACAAAAAATAATCCAACAGAACCGGAACTTTACAAAGGGATGGAAAGAAATGCCATCCTCTCAGGGCCCAAAACAATGAGGGTACAGTTTACAGTCAAATTAAGCTGATTTGGTCCATAATAAATTAAAGAATCAGAGACAAGTAATCTTTACATCCTTTTACCTATGTGAGTTAAGCAAAAACTCATCAACCTAGCACTATTCAATCTGCTTGGCTAGTCTTTTATCTATTCTACATTCTCAAAGTAATCTGCATTTGTCATTTACATCCATTAAAATTTCCAGTGGTTGCCCATTTCCTATAAATAAATATATATAGACATATACGTATTTCTTGTTCACTGTTGCATTGCTGAAGCTAAAAGAGTACGCTGCAGGGGTTCAATTAGCATTTCAGGAATAAATGAGATGAATTTGGCTTCAACTGCTTTCCAGCCATGCTGGGTTTACTTGAATTCACCTGTAGGCCTTTGCACATGCTGAATTACAGTACATTAGTTTCCTTACCATGACTTCCAAACCTGGATATGCAGAGTCCCCCAATCTTCCAATTCTATCCCCTCTCTCATACTAGCCCAGCCTCAGTAACTTCATTTTTCTTTGTATATGTCATGTATATCAGAGCCGTTCCACTTACTGTTTCTTCCACCAAAATTCCTTTCAAGAGAGTCACACACTTACACCCCTTACTTCTCTTGGGCCTTTATTCAAAAGTCAATCAGTGGCCGGGCTTTGGGAGTCCAAGGCAGGCAGATAACCTGAGGTCAGGAGTTCAAGACCAGCCTGGCCAACATGGTAAAACCCCGTCTCTACTCAAGAATAGTTACTTAAACATTTTTATGTTCTTCATGCAACTAGTTCAAAAACCCCACAGTGGTAAAAAGATAATAAAAGAATCGTGAAAGTGTGCTGAAAGGGATTGCTAGATTTTCACCTAAGTGACTTAGGCCAGTATTACTACAAAAGAAAAGTGTAACCGGAGTTAGAAAATATCATTACCTGAATGAGAACATTTTATCAGCCATTCTTTTAAAAAGATATTCATAAGACATACACATCTGCAAAGTAAAGCATGTAGGTACTCAAATATTTGCTGAATGCATGATTAAAATTTTTAAGTTAATCTTAAATAGAGTCTAAAAACTTTTCTCAGGCTAACAATCAAAATTTAGGTTCAAAATTTCGAAAACAAAAGTCTTGTGTCCTCTGCCTTTATGAACTTGATTTGCTAAGAGTAAATCTGCCATGCATCCTGATCTTGTGTTTGGCAGCAAGAGCTAAAAGAAAACTCAGGGACAAAAGTACCGCTTCATTGTCTTCCCTGTCGTCCAATAACAAACATATAAAGGATTAGGTACATAAATAATCATATCTTGATTACCATAAAAAGTTTAAAATAGACCAAATAAAATTACTTTAAAAACATGAACTACAACAATATCCACTTTCCATCAACAGAGGTTTCTACACATAAGCATTATGTGCCTAAAGCATCCCTGGCATAAAACTTTATCCAGGTTTTGAACACAATCACAAACATTAAAAGACATGACAGGAATGTTATTGACAAAATATCTTCATTAGGGCTATATTCTCTTACAACAAATATAAAAAGCGAACATATTTTCACATTCCTAGCAATGGTCTGCTTATAGATCCAATAATCCAAAAAATAAAATCAGCCACCTCCCTCAGTAGTCCTTTGGCTTCTCAGAGTTTTATCTGATCAGAAGTGGAAGGGCCCTCTTTTTTATCGTCTACCAAAATGTAATAACATTCTTGATTAAACACACAATTAAATCTATTTAAATGTCTTCCTAAATTGCTAACTGTCCAAACCTACGTTTAAATCATAAAAGCTTCATCAAAACATAAAAACCTAGGAAACTACACAGTAAAATGGTTAGCAAATAGGTACACTTTAAATGTTTGCAGCAGACTTGAGAACATTCCCATCTGGCTGAATGTCTCGTAGTAACGTGACTCTTTATCAACAGTGAGCACATGAGTCTTCTTTGGCACCCAGGTCTACACTACTTCAAGGTATGACCACACTTCAAAGAGTCATGATGGAAAAGACTAGATTACGAAACCATAAACAGTAAACACAGCACATCCACCAGGCGGTGGAAGAAACTATAGAGATATTCCATTCAGAAGCTGCCATTTCTACTGTTGGTTACTGTATTTTTGTTTCTACCAAGGAAGCTGTAAAATCCGCGTGCACGCCCATCCCAAATCTATCCGTGGGGCGGGCGCAGGCTGAGTCATTCCTAGGAGTAACTTTATACCGATCCTCGCACTCTGGGGTCGGGACAAAGACATCATCTCTCCGTTCCTCCCACTCGGTGAGCTTCGTTCGGCCTCGGCCAAACTCCACTCTCCCGTTTCTCGAGTCCAGCACAGAATTAAGGGCTGATCCCTGGCAGCGATGAGCACAAGTCAGGATGTGTCTCGGGAGGTTCGGACGTCCCTCGCCCTTGGCCACTCCGGCAACTAGGCCGGGTGCTGACCGGCAGCGCAGAGAGAGGGATCCCAAGGCTCCGTCCGAGAAAGCCGCTGGCAGCCCAGCAACGAGAGAGCCCGACCCACACCCCCCGCAGCCTGTGGAGCATCGATTCGAACCGCTTTTGTCTCCAAAGGGGCTCTTGCGCCGGGAAGGCGGCCAGTGGGCAACACCTGCCGGGGCGGGAGGCGCCGGGGCCCTCGGGTGCACACACCTGCGCGTGGGCCGGGCTCGGGCCGGCCGGAACCCTGGACCCCGCGACCCCGGCCCACCGTGCCAGGGCCCGCCGCGCGACCGCTGTGCCAGATGGGGGAAGGGGACGCGGGCGGCGGCGACACTTACCCGGCAGCGCCTCCTCCTTCGCCGGCGGCAGCAGCAGAGCCAGCGACCCCCGGCACCATCTTCCGCCGCCGCCTAGTCCTCGGCGGCGGCTACCAACCGCCCATTCGGCACCGCTAAGCCGACACAACCGCCGGCGTCCCGGGCGCCCGCCCGCCGCGGCCCCGAACTCTAGGCAGGAGGGAGGGGTCCGGGCGGAGAAGGACGCGGGCAGGCCCCTCGGCTCTGGGTCTGGGGCCGGGGGACAGAGGGCCACGGCCTGTCAGAGCCGAGGGGCCCAGGCGACTGGGGGACCCTGAGGCAACGCCGAGGGATCGGCAGGGCCGCAGACACCGCCGCGGCTTGGTTTGTTATTGTCGACTCCGTCTCTTCCTCCGCGGAGCATGCCGGGAAACCGCCTGCCGGGGGAGGGGCGCGCCTGGAGGCGCAGATAGGCGTCTACGCAGGTCCGGAAGTCGGCAGCCTGCCGGGAAGGGGGCGGTCCCGCCTCCGGCTCTCGGGCGGCGGGGCTTGTTGGTTGTCCTGGGCTGACCCTGGGAGACGCCGCTGGGGCTGCCTGTTATGGTGCTAGCTGCCGTCCCGGCGCGTACTTTCCCAAGGTGAGTTTGACCTTCTTTGCGACAGCGAGTAGGCCCTGACTAAGGCCGACCCACCAAACTTTGGATCGTCCCCAGGCGAAAGAGAGCTTGTCTCCCTCAGCCTGTCGCGGAGGAGCGGAGCCAGTCGAGGGCCTGGTGTCGCCGTCGCCTCTCCAGGTGCGACCTGCGGACTAGGCCAACGTCTGTAACGGGATAACGTACCAGCGCCTGGCCCAGGCGTTCCTGCCGCCACCTCCCCGCGTATCCGGACCGCCGGGACTGCACGCATCTGGCAAGCGTCCCAGTGTTAACTCTGCAAGGGTTAGGCGGCACATTTTTTTCTCAGACCAGGTAAGGCAAGAAAACATCCAAGAGAGAAGAGAGCGAAGGCTAGGCCGATCGGAATGAAAATGTAAACGCCACAACCACGTTTTCAGCTTTACAAATACTGAATCTTGTAGTGGGTCTAGTGGGTTAGCTGTTAGTATGAGCACCCTAATGGGTGGGAGACAGTTTCAGGGGACTCTTGCATTTGTAAAGATGATCAGTCACAGGCAATGACTTGAAGCCACAAGGCTTGAATATTAAAATCTGATGAGCAGATGTTACAGGTAGAATAATTACATAATAGTTTTCAAATTCCTGCTATATCCAGGAATATCTGGAATGAGTAAAAACTTGGATGTGCCTTCTCTAAAGTTATCAGGGCTTCTGAGTTGTGTTTGTAAAAATAAGAGGCACAAGAAGGCACCAAACTGAACAAAACGTTAGGTGGAAACTGTAAAACGTTGGTTAGCATGAACAATTTCAGTTTTCAATCACCCTGACCAGTGTCTGGAAGTTAGGATTGAGATGGGCTTGTTTTATTTATTTACTTTTAAATTTGTGCTGCTACATATCCCAAACAAATCTGGTCCTTATCATCATTGGCAAGCCATTTTACTTACTCGGTTAAGCTGGAATTTTATTACACCACCCCAGCAAGATAGAGCAGAAAAGCGAAAATTAAGCAGTAAATGGTTATTATGCCTTAGGGGAAGGTGTGAACTGGCAAGACAAGAGCCGAATTTAGTAGTACAGCATAGTAATCAGCATACATAAAATAAGTGGTGAGGAGGAGTTTGGCCAGAAATTGGCTAAGAAAAACAGCAGTATGACCAAGAATGAAAACAAAAAGAAAAGAAAAACAACAGTATGAGGCCTGTAAAGAACATATTGGTACTTGCACTTCCTCTTATTAGTGGCATTCATTATTACAAATATAACCCAATTTAGAATGTAAAAATCTTGCTGGAGCTCGGTGCAGTGGCTCACACCTGTAATCCTAGAACTTTGGGAGGCCGAGGCAGGAGGATTGCTTGAGCCCAGGAGTTCGAGACCAGCCTGGGAAACGTTGTGAAACCCCCTTCTGTATTAAAAAAATACAAAAATTAGCTGGGCGTGGTGGTGCGCACCTGTAGTCCTAGTTACTCAGAAAGCTGAGGTGGGAGGATCAGTTGAGCCCAGGAGGTCGAAGCTGCAGTGAACCATCATGGCACCACCGCACTCCTAGCCTGGGCAACAGAGTGTTGCCCTGTCTCAAAAAAAATAAAAATAAAAAAAATTGCTGAAATATGCCAGTGATAATCTGGTAAATAATAAATGTTGTCTGACTTTTTTCTTTGGAAAATGAATTAATTCAGTCCTAACCTTCCTTCTTAATCCCAATAAATTACCAGAAATGACTGGTTCATACCTTATATATCTCCAGTGTAAATGTTAAGAGTTTGTATGCATCAGTAATTCTTTCCTAAGGATAAGTGAAAATGTACTAACATTAATTCTATTATATATGTGCAAATATCTAGAGGAAATACTGTTTATAAGTTACTAATACATGTATCCATGGTAATAAGTCGTGACAAGTTACTTTCCTTGCCTATTAGACACTCTCTATTCTCCCTTCCTTAATTTAAAGAGAAAAAAAAAGAACAAACAAAATTCTGTAGCATCACTTCTCAACCAAGCTTTCTGATAGGAAGTCCAATCTCATTTTTGGCCTACTGTGCATTTCTTACTTAACTTGCAAACATATCATTAACAAGGACCTCCAAATTACAGTAAATTACAGTACTGAGATTTTATTTGAACTTTCTAAAGCATTTGCCATTTTAAATTATTGAACTTTATACTCCTTCCCTTTTGTGCTGTCTCCTTCCTGGCGCCCCTAAATATCTGTCCATTCTTTGGATCTCTTCCAAATTTTCAAGTAATTATAATGGTGTGCGAATGATGCAAAGATAATGTGTTGTGGGAGAACAGAAGAGAGAAACCTAATTCTGGCTTCATCACATTATTTTTTTTTAAATTTAATAACTATTTTAGATGCTTCAGTAGATTTACAGTGAGGGCAAAAGAAAATGGTTTTCTTTAGGAGTATGGAGGGATTATACAGGATGTACAATAAATACCCTAAGTACTTCAAATTTGTTCAGATCTTTAAAATCTTATTTTTCCTTCAGTTCTCAACCTCAATATCACCTACTCTGGGAGTCATTCCCCACCATGCTTGTCTGTTTGTTTGTTTATTTTGAGACAGAGTCTCACTCTGTTGTCCAAGCTGGAGTGCAGTGACACGATTTCTAGTCACTGCACCCTCCACCTCCCAGGTTCAAACTATTCTCTTGTCTCAGCCTCCCTAGTAGCTGGGATTACAGGCATTCGCCACCACTCCTGGCTACTTTTTGTACTTTTAGTAGATGGGGTTTCACCATGTTGACCAGGCTGGTCTCAAACTCCTGATCTCAAGGGATCCATCTGCCTCAGCCTTCCCCAAAGTGCTGGGATTACAGGAGTGAGTCACAGCACCTGGCCACATGCTTGTAATTTCTTTAGATTCTCACATTGTATCTTTCAGTATCATCTAACCTGCTGACTATAAGGTCCTTTTTAAAAGATGTACTATACCTGGTATACAATGGTATGCACTGAACAAACATTTGACAGTACCCCACAACTTGTTCAGGCCCTCAATTTATACCTTAATTGACCTCCTATCAGTGTCCATTATTTACTCCATCCAGGACCAGTCTAATCACTTCTCTTCCCTGCCTAACAACTTTCACTGGTCTTGTTTTGTATACTAGATACAATTTAAACTTTTTTTTTTTTTCTGACGGAGTCTGGCTCTGTCATGGAGGCTGGAGTACAGTGGTGCGATCTCGGCTCGCTGCAAGCTCCATCCCCCAGGTTGACGCCACTCTCCTGCCTCAGCCTCCCAAGTAGCTGGGACTACAGGCACCTGCCACCACACCTGGCTAATTTTTTGTATTTTTAGGAGAGATGGGGTTTCACCGTGTTAGGCAGGATAGTCTCAATCTCCTGACCTTGTGATACACCCATCTCGGCCTGCCAAAGTGCTGGGATTACAGGTGTGAGCCACCATGCCCGACCCTGGGCATGGGTAAACAACTTAACCTAGCATGAAAGTCTCTCCATGATGAGGTACCAACCCATCTCTCCAGCTTATCTGCCAGCACTTTTCTCCCCTGTATACGTGCTCTATATGAGTTTCCTCATCCAGGAATGTTCTTCCCCACTTGTTCACCTTTCAAAGTCATCCCTTGAAATACAGTTTGGGACTGGGCGCAGTGGCTCACGCCTGTAATCTCAGCACTTTGGGAGGCCAAGGCGGGCAGATCACCTGAGGTCGGGAGTTCGAGACCAGCCTGACCAACATGGAGAAACCCTGTCTCTACTAAAAATACAAAATTAGCCAGGCATGGTGGTGCATGCCTGTAATCCCAGCTACTTGGGAGGCTGAGGCAGGAGAATCGCTTGAACCCAGGAGGCGGAGGTTGCGGTGAGCTGAGATCGCACCATTGCACTCCAGCCTGGGCAAAAAGAGCGACACTCCGTCTCAAAAAAAAAAAAAAAAAAAAAAACAGCTTGGATGTTAGCAGTTTCTAACTTCTAGAGTCTCCACCCTTCTATTAGCTTTGCTCTGTATCTCACAACTGTAAATTTTTTTCTCCCCTCTTAGTCTGTGAAACTCTTAAGATTAAGAACTATGCATTATTAATTTTTAAATTGCTGGAACTTTATGGAGAGCTTGGCAGTCAGGAATTATTTATATTGATGGTTGACTAGAAAGTTACTGCAGAAAATTCCTGCCGTCAGATATCTCATAGGCTTGTAAAGGGGACCATTCAAAAACAATTGCAGTAGCAAAGGAAGGGTGCAGTGGCTCACACCTGTAATCCCAGCTGAGGTGGGCGGATTGCTTGAGCTCAGGAGTTTGAGAACAACCTGGACAACATGATGGAACCCTGTCTCTACTAAAAATACAAAACTTAGGCAAGCATGGTGGCACCCACCGGTAGTCCCAGCTACTCAGGAGGCTGAGATGGGAGGATCGATTGAACCTGGATACAGAGGTTGCCGTGAGCCAAGATCATGCCACTGCACTCCAACCTGGTAGACAATGAAACTCTATCTCCAAAAAAATTAATAATAATACTAATAATAATAATAATTGCAGGCTGGGTGCGTGGCTCACGCCTCACGCCTGTAATCCCAACACTTTGGGAGGCTGAGGCGGGTAGATCACCTGAGGTCAGGAGTTCGAGACCAGCCTGAACAACATGGAGAAACCCCATCTCTACTAAAAATACAAAATTAGCTAGTGGCGCATGCCTGTAATTCCAGCTACTCGGTAGGCTGAGACAGGAGAATCACTTGAACCCGGGAGGCGGAGGCTGCAGTGAGCCGAGATCGCACCATTGCATTCCAGCCTGGGCAACAAGAGCGAAACTCCATCTCAAATAAATAAATAAATAAATATAATTGCAGTAACAAATTTATATGATATTAATTATTTACCAAAGTACATTCAGTTTATTGGGAAGATCATTGTACACATCTTAATTTTGTCAACTCTGCCGGAGGCATTCAGCACATGTATTAAATATTTCTCAAACAACTTAGTGTCATTACCCTAATTTTCTTTTAGGTGATATTCAAACAACCAGCAACCACAATTCAGATAATTTGGCTTTATTTAAAGTATGAGTCACAATTATTGTTCATTTTTAAAAAGATTAAAAAGATGTACTATTTTGGAGTTTGTTTTTAAAACCGTAACTAATTTGGTGTATATGATTTTGTACTATTTAGAGGCTGCTGGCACTATGATAATTAAGTTCATGTTTTCAGTACTGTTTACAGACCTGAAAGCTGCCCTCCTCATCTGGTCTGTGGGTACTCACACATATTACTGGTAATAATGGTGATGGCTAACTTAGGAATGAACATCTTCAAAACTAGTGATGACTTGATGAGCTCATAAGCAACACTGTTTCCAGTGCTGCAGCAACATAGTCAAGAAAACACTTCTAGAATGCTGAATTTCCTGAAAGATTTAAACCAATAGATTAAGACAAAACATTTGTAGTCATTTTTCAGATTGAAAGAGATGATACTGTTTTGTGTCATATTTTATTAGGTTCTTGTCTTTCATTATTTTGAAGAGCTGCCTAGCACAATGTCCAAAAATAGAGCTGGCACTGTTTATAAAATGCCTTAAGTCAGAAATTAATCAGTCATGTAGACACAGATACAGAACTGATTCAAATGTCAAGTAGTGGTTAGACTTCAGGTGGTGACTTTCTAACTTTTACTGTGATCCACATTAAGAAATACAGGTTCACATTGTGACCTGGTATACACATACAGGAAAAAGTACTTGCTGCTTGTGATATACTCTGATACCTTCTACTCTTTTTTATTCCTCTTGCTAGTCTTATACACTAAATTGATTTTACTACCATCTAATGGTTTCAGAGACATTAGATTCAATGATTTAGGCCCCAAACCCTGAAATTCTTTGTTCCTGACTTTTCTGTATGCCTTCCTATTTCTGCCAGTGCCTCAATAGTGTTTATAAAAATAAATGTTTTGTTTGTTTGTTTGTTTGTTTTTGTTTTTTTGAGATGGAGTTTCAGTCTTGTTGCCCAGGCTGGGGTGCAATGGTGCGATCTCAGCTCACTGCAACCTCCGCCTCCTGGGTCCAAGTGATTTTCCTGCACCATCCTGTAGCTGGGATTACAGGCATACGCCACCATGCCCAGCTAATTTTGTATTTTTAGTAGAGATGGGGTTTCTCCCTGTTGGTTAGGCTGGTCTCGAACTCCCGATCTCAGGTGATCTGCCTGCCTTGGCCTCCCAAAGTGCTGGGATTACAGGCGTAAGCCACCGTGCCTGGCCAATAAATGTAGTTTTTAAAAAGCATGACCTAACTGAAGTTCATGAAACACTTATCTTAGATGCCAGACATGGGTTTTACATTTATCAACCTGTTTAGTTGTCTTAACAGCCCTGTGCAGTTTCTGTAATAAGGCATGGAGCGGTTAAGTTACTAATTCAAAGTACTTTCTTCTAGTTAGTGTTCTTAAATTAGTAAATGTCAGGGCCAGGATTTGAACCCAGGTAATCCAATTGCACAGGGTAATCCTATATCCTATGCATAGCCTATGCTACCCCTTAATTTGGTGCTGGTCCTGCAGGGGTTTAAAAAAAAAAAAAAAAAAGTTGGCCGGGCGAGGTGGCTCCCAGTTTACACCTGTAATCCCAGCACTTGGGGAGGCCAAAGCAGGTGGATAGCCCTGAGTTCAGGAGTTCTAGACCTGCCTGGACAATGTGGCAAAACCCCATCTCTATCAAGAATACAAAAAAAAAAAAAATTGCCAGGCGTGTGGTGGCATATGCCTGTAGTTCCAGCTGAGGTGGGAAGCTGAGGTGGGAAGATTGCTTGAGCCTGGGAGGCAAGGTTGCAGTGAGCTGAGATTGCACTACTGCATTCCAGCCTGGGCAATAGGGTGAGACCCTGCCTCAAAAACAAGAAAAAATGTCTAGCAATAGGCTACAGAGTTCCTCAGTCTCGTATCTCCCAGTTAATTCTTTGTTATAAGGGGCTGTCCTGTACATTTTAGGATGTTGAACCTCCTTGGCTTTTGCCCACTAGATGCCAGTAACACCCCAGTTATGACAATCAAAAATGCCTCTGGACATTTTGTGATGTTCCCAGAGGGACAAAATCAACCCCTTTCTCAGAATTCAGGGCTAAAGTGTGGTACATCTATATAATGAAATACTATGCAGCCATTAATATTTTATTTTAGAAGAATATTTAAAGACAGGCCTGGCATGGTGGCTCACACCTGTAATCTCAGCACTTTGGTAGGCTGAGGTACGAGAATCACTTGAGGCCAGGAGTTTGAGACCAGCCTGGACAACACAGTGAAACCCTGTCTTTATAAAAATAAAATAAAAGTAAAAATATAGGCCGGGCTTGGTGACTTGCGCCTATAATCCCACACTTTGGGAGGCCGAGGCGGGTGAATCCTGAGGTTAGGAGATCGAGACCATCCTGGCTAACACAGTGAAACCCTGTCTCTACTAAAAGTACAAAAAATAAATTAGCCAGGCATGGTGGCAGGTGCCTGTAGTCCCCGCTACTTGGGAGGCTGAGGCAGGAGAATGGCGTAAACCCAGGAGGCAGAGCTTGCAGTAAGCCGAGATTGCACCACTGCACTCCAGCCTGAGTGACAGAGTGACACTCTGTTTCCCAAAAAAAAAAAAAAAAAGTAAAAATATAGCTAGGTGTGGTGGCGCACTCCTCTAGTCCGAGCTACTTGAGAGGTTAAGGTGGGAGGATTGCTTGAGCCAAGGAGTTTGAGGCTACAGTGAGCCATGACCACACCACTGCACTCCATCCTAGGCAACAAAGTGAGACCCTAGTCTTAAAAATTTGTAAAAATATGTATTTATTTATTTATCTGTTTTGAGATAGGGTCTCACTATCTCACCCAGGCTGTAATGCAGTGGCACACCCATGGCTCAACCTCCCAGGCTCAAGCAATCCTTCCACCTCACTGTCCCTAATAGCTGTAACTACAGATGCCCACCCCCACACCTGGCTAATTTTTGTGATTTTTGTAGAGACAGAGTTTCACCATGTTGCCCAGGCTGGTCTCAAACTCCTGGGTTCAGGCTGTCCTTTCACCTCAGCCTCCCAAAGTGTTGGGATTACAGGCATGAGCCACTCTGCCCAACCAAAAAATATTTAAAGACAAAGGAAAACAAATTAGCAAGCTACTATATTTTACTATTTTTCATATTTTAACATCTGTGAAATCTGGGTCCATTTAACAGTGGATAGATAGTGGTCCTCCAGGCTTGTCAACCAATGCCATCCATTTCCTGTGCTTGCTGTAAGACATCAAAAACACCAGATTGGAAAAAAATCCTAACTATAAATGGTGAGAGAAGTGATGAATAAGATGTGTTGTACAACATTCCCAAAGACAGCTTAGGCACCTAGCACCACAGCTTTAGTTCTTTTGTGGATTCTGTAAGGAAATGCTTGTTGCCAGTGCTTTCAGTGCTGCAAAGGATAAATTCTGTGGAAAAACCCAGACAACCTCTGAGTCAGAAGTAATATTTCAAAAGTGAGGAAATTTTAGAAATACCTTTACCAATGTAATTTGCTTGTATTTTCGTTTTTATATATGGGCAATATGATAAAAATGTGTCTAATGAAGTCTAACAAAGCTTTTTAAGTAAGTAGAAAATCAAATTCTAAGTGATTTTTCCTGTCTATACGTACATTTTTCTACACTTTCCAGACTACATATTTTTGAAAAACGTACCATTAGTCTTTTGTAACTTAAAATGAGTTCTCTGTTTATCATATAAAATGAATGCTTTTTTTCCGATGCTCTGAAGTCCATTTATTTTAATAACACCATTTGGTTTTTTGCCTTCTTCCTCAAATGATCCCTTTGTTTTAATCAACCCTACCTGCTCTCCATTCATGCAAAATACTTTTCCCAATAGTCATTCCTTTTCAGTATGATTTATTAAAAGGACCACTGAACTGAATGTCTGGAAACGTGGGTTCCAATTCTGCCTAAGCTTTCTGTGTTGTTTCCCTAGTAGTTCACTCTCCTACTCTCCATGAGATCGTCTGCACTATTCTTAAATCCCTAATTCCCACCGCTTCCCAGTTCTCTCCTTGGTAAATAATCTCACCTCCTACAACATTGAGGAAATAGAAGCCATGAGGAAAAAACTTCCTCTTCTGCCCTGAAATCTGCAAACCTATTTGCATCCACAAATTCTCTCCAACAGTCACTATTCTGTCCCTTCTATTTAAGGTAGTCGTGGGTTTTTGATTCCATCCCATTTTAACATCTCATTCTGTCATTCTGTGGAACCACTTACTAAGTACAAAATTTAGTTCATATGTGAAATACTTTACAAAACTTAAATATCTTTAAAATTCAAATGTATCCAGTTTCATTGTTTATTCATTTAAAATTAAAAATCAAGAAGTAAAACACTATCATCAGTATGATTTAGTAGAAACAAATTATATCTTGTAGATGTTTATCTTATTGAAATTCGCTTATTAGTTGCTGGACAATTGTTTGCATAAAATGACTTATTAACAAGGGATCAAAGTTAAAACTCCTAGGCAGATCTCAAAACTATCAAGTAGTATAGATTTTTTCTTTTCGGTTTTGAAATACTGGTGTGGCTTTTTTCTTTTTAACTTTTAAATTTTTGACTGTCTTGATTAAAGTTTCGATTAAAAAAATTTTGCTATCAATTTCTTTTCTAGGTATTATTATTATTGTTGTTCCATTGTTACTGAAACTAATTTATAGAGCAATGGGGTGTTAAAAAATTATCTACTCTGAGTGTCAAATACACTTCACCACTGGCAGGGCTCAGGGCTCTTCATTTTTTCATAAGTTCTAGGGGGAATTCTAATACAAGGAATGGCTTTGAGAAACAAGACTAAATTTCTAAAAATCCTCACAATCCTGCTCAATCTTTTTCTGTCAATAGATGTCACCCCTCCCTTGAAATAAGCTCTTCAGAAAAATCCTAATCTACACGCAAAGCTTTCCATGTGTTTGTATGATTATTATAGATTAATTTGAACTCATATCATTCTCACATGTGCCTTAATTTTTAAAATATGTGTATATAGTTTATAGACATACATCGTAAGTTGGCTGCATTTAGGAGTTGGAAAATCTGGGACCTCATTTGGATTTGGAAAATCAATTAACGTCTATAAATTCAAGGTCCTCATTTTGAAGTTGTGTTGGCAGTATCTACTTTAGCTACCTCACATTGCTTTATAGGTTAGAATGAAAAATTGCATGTAAAATATACTGTAGCTCTGACATTTGTATGGTCCCTACAGAAATTATACAATAGCCATCAATACTTTTTGAAAAATCTAACTCCAGTAGTTTTTGAAATGTATAAAGTGCTTGTATGTATTTTAGTACAAACATCTAGTTACATTTAAAACATTTTGTAAAAAGAATTGCCATAAAATATCTTTAAAGTTTACATCTTTCTTACCATTTACATTCGTGTTATAGGCTTTTTCTCTCCTTTCCTTTCATTTTTTTCTACTCCCAGAGTTCTGGAAGCTGACCAAAGAGATACTTGTGTGAAATGCTTGTATTTTCCCTACCATATTTAAGGCTCTCAAGAGAAATTTTATACTCCTGTTTTAAGAAGTTTTTTTTTAAAAAAAATTCAATATCACCAAGAAATGAACTGAAAATGACAGGTTTTCTGGAAGGAGGTTCAGCTAGCCTTTATTAAGAAGTTATGCGGCCAGGTGCAGTGGCTCACGCCTGTAATCCCGGCACTTTGGGAGGCCAAGACAGGTAGATCATGAAGTCAGGAGATCAAGACCATCCTGGCTAACATGGTGAAACTCTGTCTCGACTAAAAATACAAAAATTAGTTGGGCGTGGTGGTACGTGCCTGTAATCTAAGCTACTTGGGAGACTCGAGGCAGGAGAATTGTTTGAACCAGGGAGTTGGAGGTTGTAGTGAGCCGAGATCCGGCCACTGCACCCAGCCTGGCCGACAGAGCAAGACTCCGTCTCAAAAAAAAAAAAAAAAAAAAAAAAGTTATGGTATGTCCTAAACACATTGGGTACTACAGATTTAAAGTAAGTAAAAATGTTAAAGTCCATATTAAGTGACTTCAAAAAATTATCTTTTTCCTATTTCATATAACTGCTTCAGAAGTATTATTTTTACTTGAAAATATTTTGTTGTATTTCTATGCAATAGCAATAAACGATTAAAGTGCAATTGAGAGGCCAGG
Organism: Papio anubis; assembly: GCF_008728515.1. Classification (NCBI taxonomy): domain Eukaryota; kingdom Metazoa; phylum Chordata; class Mammalia; order Primates; family Cercopithecidae; genus Papio; species Papio anubis. The sequence goes on from NC_044983.1 coordinate 48,285,946, forward strand.
CACAGTGGTTCATGCCTATAATCCCAGCACTTTGGGAGGCCAAGGCAAGCAAATCACTTGAGGTCAGGAGATCAAGACCGTCCTGGCAAACACGTTGAAACCCTGTCTCTACTAAAAGAAATACAAAAAATCAGCCAGGTGTGGTGGCAGGCGCCCATAGTCCCAGCTACTCGGGAGGCTGAGGCAGGAGAATAGCATGAACCCAGGAGGCAGAGCTTGCAGTGAGTCAGGATTGTGCCACTGCACTCCAGCCTGGGCAACAGAGGGGGACTTCCTCTCAAAAAAAAAAAATCTGTGAAACATTCTCTTCCCAATTTCAAAACTTGCTACAAACTCACAGTAATGAAGATAGTGTAATACTGGCATAAGATTAGACAGATGGAATAGAATTAAAGTCCAGAAATGAACTAAGTTTAAAGTCAATTGATTTTTCTCCTGAATCAAGGACTAGCAAAAAATAATAATAATAAAATACACCAGGCTCTGTAGCACAGGCCTGTAATCCTAGCACTGTGGGAGGCTGAGGCAGGAGGATCGCTTGAGGCCAAGAGTTGAAGACCAGCCTGGGCTACATAGTGATACTGTCTCTACTAAAAAAAAAAAAAAAAAAAATTAAAAATTAGCCAGACATGGTAGTGTGAGCCTGCAGCCCAGCCACTTGGGAGTCTGTGGTGGGAGGTTTGCTTGAGCTCAGGAGGTGGAGACTACAGTGAGCCATGATCATGCCACTGCACACCAGCCTGGTCGACAGAACAAGACACTCAAAAAACAACAAAAAAAGATATTTCAAAGGAGAAAGAATAGCCTTCTCAATAAATAGTGTTGGGAAAACTGAATATCCACATGCAAAAGAATAAAGTGGCACTCATACCATAGACAAAATGATCTCAAACTGGATCAAAGACTTTAATAGCTCAAACGATAAAACTCTTAGAAGAAAACAGGAGTACACCTTTTTGGCTTTGGATTAGGCAATGGTGTCTTAGATATTAAGCTAAAAGCACAGGTAACAAACACACACACAATTAGATAAATTGGACCTTATCAAAATTGAAAACTTCTGTGCTTCATCAAGAACGTGAAAAGTGGCCAGGCACGGTAGCTCACGCCTGTAATCCCAGCATTTGGGGAGGCCAAGGCAGGTGTATCACTTTGAGCTCAGGATTTTGAGACCAGCCTGAGCATCATGGCGAAACGCCATCTCTACAAAAATTAGCCTGCATGGTGACTCATGCCTGTAGTCCCAGCTACTCAGAAGGGTGAGGCTGGAGAATCACTTGAAGCCAGGAGGCGGCGGCTGCAGTGAGCCAACATCAAGCCAGTGAACTCCAGCCTGGGCGACAGAATAAGACCCTGTCTCAAAAAAAAAAAAAAAAAAGTTAAAAGACAAAACACAAAACATAGAATGTGAGAAAATATTTGCTAATCACATAACAAGGAACGATACATAAACAATTCTTCCAACTGAACGATAAAAATGCAACCCAACTTTAAAAATGGGCTAAAGATTTGAGTAGACATTTCTACAAAGATATGCAAATAGCCAATAAGCACATGAAAAGATATTCAACCTCATTACTCGCGAGGGAAATGCAATCAGATCACAACAAGATACCACTTCATATCCACTAGAGTAGTTAAAATTAAAAAGACAATAGCAAGTGATGATAAGGATATGGAGAAATTGGAACCCTTGTTAGTGGTATTACAAAATGGTGTAGCCACTTCAGAAAACAGTTTGGCAGTTCCTCAAAAGGTTAAAGAGTAACTACATGGCCTAGTAATTCCACTTCTAGAGAAATAAAAACATCACAAAAAAAACTTACACAAATGTTCATACAGCATTACTCATAACAGCTAAAAAGTGGAAGCAATCCAAGTGTTTTCTAATGTTGAATGGATAACCAAAATGTGGTATATCCAACAATAGAATATTATATGTGATAGAAGAGTTTCTGTTCCTCAAATAATAAGCATAGAATTACTACGTGATCCGGCACTTCCACTCCTAGGTGTATATTCAAGATAATTAAAAACCTATGTCCACACAAATGTTCAGAGAAGCATACTTCAGTAGCCAAAATGGAAGCAACCCAAGTATCAACTGATAAATGCACAGACTAAATGTCGTTTATCCATACAATGGAATATAACCTGGCAATAACAAGGAGCCAAGTACTGTTACTTGAAAACATGCTAAGTGAAAGAAGTCACAAAAGGCCACATATTGTATATTTACCCTTACATGAAATGTCCAGAATAGGCATATTCATAGACAGAAAGTAGATTAGCATTTGCCAGGGGTTGGAGGAAGGAAGGAAAGAATGGGATATGACTGCCACTGGACATAAGATTTCTTTTGAGAATGATGAAAATGTTCTGAAATTAGTGGTGATTGTTTCATAACTTGATTAATATACTAAAAACCACTGAATTGTACACTGTAAAATGATGACTTTTTGGTTTGTAAATTACATTTCAATAAAGCTGTTATTTTAGAATGTTTAATTATGTTTTTAAAAATGAGATAAGCATGAAATCAACCAAGAGAATAGCCACATAAGAACTTGTGGCTAGCTCTGGTTCATTTATGCCTCACTGAGGTGGTACTCCAGAAGAAGAAATCTTAACTGGAGCAATGAATGATAGCCAAGATGGAGTGGGTGTCCGAGTGGTTACCCCCAGGCATAGACGATAAAGGGGTACACACTGTCTATATGATTACCATTTAGCAACAATGAAAACAACTAGAATCAGTCTGCTTTTATTATCACCTTTCTGCCATCAAATCCTAAACAATGTCGTTGAAAAAATATACTCTTGCCTCAAAAACCTGGTTGGTCCAAGCCAGGGTTTCTCATTTTGTTGTCATTCTGGGCCAAATAATTGTTGTGGGAGGCTGTGCTGTGCATCTTTGGATGTTTGGCTGCATCCCTGGCCTCTACCCACTTGATTTCAGTTGCACTCCCCACAGTGGTAACAGCCAAAAGTGTCTGCAGACATTGCCAAAAATGTCCCGAAAGGCAAAACGGCCAAGGTTGAGAACGATTGATTTAAGTTCTAAATAAATGCTGTGATTGTCTATTGAATTTTAGTAACATGTGTAAGCCTCAAATTAGCACATTTTTATTGCTTATCTTTTAATTATACTCTGGGGAAGTTAATTCAAAGAACTCTCGACTATACAATTGGTCCCCAACATAAAAGGGCTAGGCTTTATATGTGTGCTGGTGTTGAAAGTACATTCTTAACAGTTCTAAATTGTTTCAGCTTGTTTTGTGCACAGCTCATATCTCCAACCTTTGGCACTATATAAATCCTAGCTTTAAATAGCAGATTCATAATACATGATGATAGCACCGTGATTATAAAGGTGTCAAAACAAATTGAATAACTTCAATTCTGTTATTATGTAATATATACACACCATTTTCTGAGCTGTATAGGCAGAGTTCTCTTTCTCACCATTTTCACATGTCTCCCCTAACCTTTAATTTTTTTCAAAAAAACACATTCATGTAATGGAAAAGTATTAATTTCCTTTTTTGTACTGTATTATTTTATTTACATTTTTATTTGAAAAAGTTTAATGATAGTTAAGTAAAAATCAATAAAATATTTTTCAGTGTCTTCTTTCTGGTCTGCATTTCATTTCATGACTATTAAAAATAATTTTCTCCTTTAGAGGAGGAAGCCACTTAAAGTGATCTGTACTACGTGTCAAATGTGCTAGGCACACCGCTGATTTAGGGAAAGAGATAAAGTACACCACAATGAAAGTGGAAAAGAAGATAAAGTGCATTAAGATAAAAAAGAAGAGAAATAGATGAGGGGCCAAGGAATTGAAGGTGAGAAAGCGGAAAATTGAGAGACCACGAGGCAAAATTGGCGACTTCTGAAATGAATAGATTATTGAATTGCATTTGTTCTGTTTTTATTTCCTTATCATTTGTTTGGGCGATGGGCTAAGGTCTGTACATTATCATCTGTTCTTCCCACACATTTGGAAGATTAGTTGCCAATTAATTACTATTTTTAATTCTTCAACTGCTCTGTGGCTTCAGCTGTGCCTTGCCCTGACCCACATCATTGCAGAGGCCCAAAAATTATTCTCTAGGTGCTGCGAAGGAGGAAGGAGTGCCCAGAATAGGGAGCTAACAAAATTGAATGGATATGTGTGAGATATTAGGCTAGGTGCTTATTCCGTCTCTCACAACAAACTGCCATTTTACTTGAGGAAACTGAAGCTCAGCTTAATGGGTTTTTTCCCCTTCAAATTCTATTTAAAATTCTCATTGGATGAATAACATTTATTAGATTTTTTTTTTTTAACTGTCTCAGTCCTAGGCTGATTTTTACTCTCTCAAAAACTAAACAATATAATGGCATACTACTTATATAATATGGTAAGTCACTTTTTAAAGTTATGCACTCTGGTAGTTCTTAATTGTGGAACGATCAATACATATGTGTTTTTTTAAAGGAAACTTTTAGACATAAGTACTTGAATCACTGATAGATGCCTACTTTTTGTGCTATGCATTCTATAGCATGTAATTAACCCTTGTTGAATGCATAATGTATTAAGTTTGTAGCTTACCTAGATAATGAAGTTGGAAAAATTGGAAAAATTGTCGAGAAATGGCTCTGTCAGTGAAGTCTCTACAAAATTTTAATTTGAATGGTAAATAATAAAAGGAGAGGCTGGGAGTAGTGGCTCATGCCTGCAATCCCAGCACTTTGGGAGGGCAAGGTGGGAGGACTGGCTGAGGCCAGGAGTTCAAGACCAGCCAGGGCAACAGAGCAAGACCCCGTCTCTGCAAAAAATGTTTAAAAACCAAATTAGCTGACCGTAGTGCTGCATGCCTGTCATCCTAGCTACTTGGGAGGTTGAGACAGAAGGATCCCTTAACCCCAGGACTTCAAGGCAGCAATGGGCCATGATTGTGTCACTGCACTCTGGCCTGAGCAACAGAGCAAGACCCTGTCTCTAAAATATAATAAAAGGAGACAGAATCACTTACATAAAGTCCTAATCTGAAACATTAGAAATAAGACTGACATCTTTTAAAGTATTTATACAGTGTTCTTTTATATCTATAGTTACGAAAGTTTTGGATTGAATTCTGTTTCTATGGTAGAAACCTAAATACTAGAGGAGGTATGTGTGCCATTTTGACTTGGAATTTCTAAGCATAGCTTCAGTAAGATTAACCACATTAACCCAGCCACAAAATACATTATTACCCAAATATTAACGTCCTGTGCCAAAACTTGCCACTGGTGGATAGGCGCTGTTATACAATTCTTACATGGAAACTGCCTTCGTTATATGACAACCAACTGGAGAAGTCAAATACAGTATATGAACTTGAACTTGAGCTTTAAATCATTGGTATGTCATTTTAATAACAAAGCAACCTAGCCAGATTTATTCTTAACTCAGTGTAAATATAGACAGGGTGTAGTGGCCTTTAGCCAGCTGGGAGTATCTCTGCAATTCAAAAGATGATTAATGAGATGCTGTTTCTATTTATAAGTAGAAAAATTAGCCTTAATGTACAGGTTTTTGACTAACCGATGATTGAGGCTATTTATTCAAGTTATGAAAACTGAAAAAGTTAAAAAAAATAAAAATTTAAAAAAATTTAAAAAAATAAAAATAAAAATGAAAAAAAAAAAGAAAACTGAAAAAGTAACTAGAGTTTAAAAGCAATAAAAGATCATTCTTCCCAGTCTATCCCATTTACCTGTGAGGTCTTGAAATGATGGACTAGGGTTGGATTTCCGCCTAGGGTTTGATTTCTATGGGTATTTAGCAACTTTGTCTTCCCTTAGACATGGCAATTAGTAGTAAGGAACATTAATTACAGTCCCTCAAAGGTCATACCTAAATATTCAACATGTCTTGCAATCAGTTTCTTACTAATTGACTCATTAGTTCATTCACTCAACAAATATCTATCATTGACCAGGCACTCTGATATCATGTTTTTTCTATTCTCCCCCATTTTGCTCATAACTAATTATATTTGTATGCACACAGTATATCTCTTTCTCCTCATGGTTCGCCAACCCTTTCGTTTTTATTATTATTATTTTAATTTCCCCCCCCCCAACCCTTTCTGCTTATCCCAAACATGGCATAACTCTAGAACAGAGAGCATGTCTTGTTCATCTCTGTATACCAGAGCCTGACATACAGCTTTTAAAAATGAATTGCATTTAATGCTCAGTAAAATAAACAGGCAGGAGGACACCCCCAAACAGTGTCAAAGATAAACCTAGTTGTCCATTAGTAGGTGTGTGGACAAGTAAATAGTGTATTTATGCAATTTAATAGTTCTCAGTAGAAAATATTTGCCAACTATTCATCCAACAAAGGACTAATACCCAGAATCTATAAGGAACTTAAATCAACAAAATAATAACCCCATTTAAAAAGTGGGCAAAAGACATGAATAGACATTTCTCAAAAGAAGACATACTGGCTGAGTGTGGTGGCTCACGCCTGTAATCCCAACACTTTGAGAGGCCAAAGCAGATGGGTCACGTGAGGCCAGGAGTTCAAGACCAGCCTGGCCAACATGGTGAAACCCCATCTCTACTAAAAAATACAAAAATTAGCCGGGTGTGGTGGTGCTCACCTGTATTTCCAGCTACTCAGGAGGCTGAGACACAAAAATCGCTTGCACCTGGGAGGCAGAGGTTGCAGTGAGCCGAGATCATGCCAGTGCACTCCAGCCTGGGCAACATAGTGAGACTCTGTCTCAAAGAAAAAAAAAAGACATGGAATCAACCTAAGGGGCCAAAAACAATTGATTTGATAAAGAGAATGTGGTACATATACTCCATGGAATACTACACAGCCATAAAAAAAAAATTATGTCCTTTGCAGCCACATGGATGGGGCTAGAGGCCATTATCCTAAGCAAATTAACATAGAAAACCAAAAACTGCACGTTCTCACTTATAAGTGGGAGCTAAACAATGAGTACACACGGACATAAAAATGGAAATAGACACTGGAGACTCCAAAAGTAAGGATGGGGGAAGAGAGGCAAGAGTTAGAAAACTATCTATTGGGTACTATGTTCATTATTGGGTGATGGGATCGATAGAAGCACAAATCTCGGCATCATGCAATATACCCATGCAACAAACCTGCACATGTAACCCCTGAATCTAGAATTTAAAAATAAAAATGTACCCAGTAATTTAAAATGCATGAAATAGAACCACATGTATCAATATGGATATCTCAAAAACAGAATTTAAGTGAAAAATTGAAACATTTGATAATATGGAATATTACAAAGGGGTGAGAAAATGGACACTTATTTATATCTCAGACTATAAATTTACTATAACTTCAAGGGAGGGCAATTTGGCAAGTGATTACAATTAATACTACAATGAGTAAAGTGTCCATTCCAATTTATTCTCCAGCTATGTCTATATGTATGAAAAATAATGAACAAGAATAGTTATTGCAATATTGTTTACAGTAGTAAAAGATGTCTATTAACAGGCCAGGTCAGATAAATTATGTTCTGCATATCCAATGCATTTTCGACAAAACAACAAGGAATATCTTTATACACTCTATGTAATTATCTCTAAATACTTCTAGAAGAATACACATGGGAAGCATTGGTTGCTTTCAGGAAGTGACACTGGTTATCTTGGGCACATGCATAGAAAAGAACTTTTCACTGCTTACCCTCAAATAATTTGAGTTTTGAACCATATGAATTATCTCTTCACAAAAAGAAAAGGCAATTTGAAAGCCGGCATGGTGGTTTGGACCTATAATCCCGGTGCTTTGGGAGCTTAAGGTGGGAGAATGGCTGAGGCCTGGATTTCAAGACCAGCCTGTGCAACATGGTGAGACACCCTCCCTACCCCAGTCCAGGTTCTGAAGAATAAAAGATGTTGGGAGTTTTTTAAAAAGATCCAGCTGGTGGGAAGGCAGAGCACCTTGCCTCCTCTGAGAGGCAGCTTCCCTTCCACATGGAGGGAAAGAGGAACAAGATTACAGAGTTGGAGGTGGAGCTAGACAGTGAGTGAGGAACCCCCGCTTCTTCTCATGACCTCCCACCTGGACCACACAGTGTCGCACTGCCTGCTCTAGGTGGCCACTCAGGCCCTGCAGACTAAGACCCCAGCCTCCACAAGGCTGGACTGTGAGGAGACAAAAGAGCCCCAGCCAGCTGTGCCTCCTGCCAGTGCCTCTCGCCAGCAAGGTGATCTCGAGCGAGTGCCTTACCCTCTCATTGCCTCAGTTTCTTCGTCTCTAACATGAAAATCGTAATGCCTACTTTGTAAGAGTATTGTGAAGTAATACTTGTAAAGAGCCAGAAACAACACCTGGCATATAGTAAGTGCTCAATTACTACTGTCTGTTGTTAGTTCTAGAAGTGCTCCTCCTTTCCCGCTGTATGCCTTTACTCAGGCTGCCACTTCTGAAAACTTCTCCTCTCATCTTCCTGTGAAAAGACTACCGATTTTTAACCTTTTTTCCTGGTCCACTCAACTGGACATTGTTTATTTGTCCTCTGAACCATCCCAGAGCTATGAACCTTTCCTATGGTCCTTCTAAGCTGCCTTTCTGAAGTTATCTGGGTACCTGTCTTGTTTCCCAGTTTTAGACTATCAGTGCCTGAGGAATCTTTATTCTTGGAGATGTCTTTCACAGCTAATTATCCATAGTAGTAAGGAAACAGTTTCTAAAAACAATCATTTTTACTAGATGACAAACTTAATATCCTTAAAATTATTATGAGACAATAAATGATCTCGTTAAAAAATAAGTATTTAAAAGAATTCAATTATTTTCTTACCTGTCCCAAATTATTCCTAAGAGGTAGTCACTAATACACTCACACACACAATTTGTGTGTGTGTGTGTGTGTGTGTGTGTGTGTATATATATATATATATATGTATTCTTCCAGGTGTTTTTACAAGTACATAAATGTGTATGTGTGATGTCAGTAGACTTAGATTTTATCATATTTCTTTCTTTTTCTTTGAGATGGAGTTTCCCTCTTTCGCCTAGGCTGGAGCACAGTGACGTGATCTCAGTTCACTGCAACTTTTGCCTCCTGGGTTCAAGCAATTCTGCTGCGGCCTCCCAAGTAGCTGGGATTACAGGTGCCTCCCACCATGCCCAGTTAATATTTTTTTGTATTTGTAGTAGAGATGGGGCTTTGCCATGTTGGCCAGGCTGGTCTCAAACTCCTGACCTCAGGTGATCCACCTACCTCAGCCTCCCAAAGTGCTGGGATTATAGGCATGAGCCACTGTGCCTGGCCTTATTATATTTCTTTTAATGCTTTTGTAGCTTTCTATCATATGAAATATGAGTCTATCCAGATGGATATAACACAATTTATTTAACTGGCCCATTTTTGATATGTGGGAATTTTTCAGGTCTGCTTCTACAGTTTTCAGTTTTACAACTGTCATGATAAAATCTGCTTTTTCTTTCCTTTTTATCACTACACATTAAGTCATGAGTAAACTCTCTTGCACAATCATACGGTTATTCCGTATAGTCAAAGGTTTTAGGCAGTGAAGATCATTCCTGTGATTCCTACCTCTGAGATACCGATGTCTTGGAACACAATCTAGAGCCCACGGATGCTTTCCAGTTTCTTTCTACTGAGAACTATTTTGGGCTGGGAAGCATTTTTGTAATCGTAATTTAACAGCCATGGAGTTCCTTTTATGTTTTCCATTATTGCTGGGCCACAAGCTTTACCCATGACTGCTGCTGGGTTTGTTCGAGGGCCCCATGCCACTTTCATGATGGCAATACTTTGCAGTTACACAGTTTTACAGTTTCTGCAAGCATGGTCTTATATAGGCCTAGTCAGTGGTGTGAAGCCTGAACAGAAAGAAGAAATTCAGCCGGGTGCAGTGGCTCACACCTATAATCCCAGCACTTTTGGGAGGCAGAGGCAGGTGGATCACCGAAGGTCAGGAGTTTGAGACCAGCCTGGCCAACATGGTGAAACTCTGTCTCCACTAAAAATATAAGAAATTAGCCAGGCACAGTGGCATGCGCCTGAAATCCCAGCTACTTGGGAGACTGAGACAGGAGAATCGCTTGAACCCGGGAGGCGGGGGTTGCAGTAAGCCAAGCTCTCACCACTGCACTCTGACAGAGTGAGACTCCATCTCAAAAAAAAGAAAAAAAAAAGAAATTCCAGCTGGGAGTGCTACCCACATCCACCTAATTCTGAACACACTAGGCAGGAAATACAAATGTTAAATCATACATTCGGCATAGTTTTAATTGGTCAGCTTTACATAGTTTAACCTTATGAAACTGCTGTTGTCTGAAGGGCAGTTCACCTGTGAACCTACTACATGTCAGGCATTCTACCAGGCCCAGCAGATTTGGCGGTGATCAACTCTCAAACTGCAAACATCCATCCAACATCTATGTTTTCTCTCCTCTTCCTTCCTTCCTTTTTTCATCTTATGGACATGAACCAGAACAAATCTCTTCTTTTCCATCTCCTTTCTTCCCCCCTCCTTCCTTTCTTCCTATTTTTTCTTTCTCTTTCCTCTTGTTCCTTTTCATCCCTCCACACTGCATGAAGGATTTGAGGTGAAAACTGTGCTCTCATTACGACAGCATATCCAGAGTTAAATGTTCTGGTGTGCAGTTTGAATTATTTAGATTTGTCTCACATATTCACACAGACTATACAGATTTCTTAAATTTGCCATTCATGAGGGAGCACATAATTCTGCGTAACTACGGATTTCAAGACACTTAAAAACTAGATTTTATGGTCAGGCGCAGTGGCTCACGCCTGTAATCCTAGCACTTTGGGAGGCTGAGGCGGGTGGATCACTTGAGGTCAGGAGTTGAAAACCAGCCTGGCCAACATGGTGAAACCTCATCTCTACTAAAAATACAAAAAAATTAGCCCGGCGTGGTGGTGGGGTAGTGGACACCTGTAATCCCAGCTACTTGGGAAGCTGAGACAGGAGAATCGCTTGAACCCAGGAGGCAGAGGTTACAGTGAGCTGACATCGTCCCATTGCACTCCAGTCTGAGCAACAGAACAAGACTCCATCTCAAAAAAAAAAAAATTTATATATCTCTTTTGGATATTGCCATCTACTACATTAGGCAACAAATAAGTTTAAATTCCTATCGTTGCTTTTATTTTTATTTTTTATTTTTTTTTATTTTTATTTTTTTTTTGAGACGGAGTCTCGCTCTGTCACCCAGGCTGGAGTGCTGTGGCCCGATCTCAGCTCACTGCAAGCTCCGCCTCCCGGGTTCCCGCCATTCTCCTGCCTCAGCCTCCCGAGTAGCCGGGACTACAGGCGCCCGCCACCTCGCCCGGCTAGTTTTTTTTTGTATTTTTTAGTAGAGACGGGGTTTCACCGTGTTAGCCAGGATGGTCTCGATCTCCTGACCTCGTGATCCGCCCGTCTCGGCCTCCCAAAGTGCTGGGATTACAGGCTTGAGCCACCGCGCCCGGCCTGTTGCTTTTATTTTTAAAATAAGTCACTTTAATAATTGAGATTTGAGAAAAATGAATTTCATTCGTTCACTGTTTCTTTAGTACATATTTTAATGACATGTACAGGTATTACCTAATAAAATGTTGGTCTTTTGTATGTTGAATGCACAGATTCTAATTTCCTTTACAGAAATTTGCTTTACCCCACAGCCACTGGGAATGGGCTGCTTTACATAGACTTGGCCAGCTCCTGTCAGGAGCTATTTCAACAGATAGGAATAACAGACCGCATGTGTTTCAATGTAACACCAGGGGTCACTGTAAGCTAGAAACCTTCAACCACGTTTAGAAATGTTGAATTAATGTTAGTCACAAAATTTCTGAATACTGGCTTATTAGTGAGATTATTTTTTAAAACCTCTGGTTTTATAATAACCTATATCGTATTTAATCATCTTCAAACTGTCCCATTTTAATTCAACTAAAATGTAAAAATTCCTCATTTACGATTTTTAGAAGCAGCACTGCCACAATCAGATAAACAATGACAAAGTATAATACTTTCAGGAACGCTGAGAATTCCTGTTTCCAGCTGAAATTAGATACGACATGAGAGTTCAATAGATAAAGCCACACTTGAAATCAGGAAAGATGAATTCTTAGATATGCTGCATGTAGTGTAATCTTTCTGCCTAAATTTTCAGGTTAGGATAAGACTAGATTATTTCTAAGATCCTATTCAACTCTTCATTTTGTTTTGATCCTACTCAGCTCTTAGTTTAATCATTCAATTAAACAAACTTGAATCATCTACTGCTTTTAAGTATTCTAATATTATACAGAAGGCCATGGAGCCTTTTCCTTAAGTTCCTCAAGGGTCACTTTGTTTTAGGGATGGGCCTTGGGGGAAGGCTGAACCAGATCGAGGGCTATTAGAGATTTAAATCCACTAAAGAGACACACCTGGGCTTCATGACCCCAGGGGATGAACCTAGTTCTTATCTTGAAAGAAGCTAAATATCCAGCAGCCTGGCCTAGTGATTTCCCAAGACGAGGTTACCCTCCAGTCTCCAACACGCCCTCAGATACACCCAAGCCAATCAACTGAAACCAATGAAACATTTCTATCAGGGGCTTTCAAGGACTTCCTTAGGTTTCTTTCGGCTTTCTCCTCAAACTCCTCCAACCTGAAATATTTGCTTAAGCCAGTCCCACATCCCAGGGCCCTCACCTTCCATAAATCAAATCACTTTCATTCCACTTTATTGCTGAAGTGACACCGCTCACTCCAGCCTTTGCTTCTCCCTCAACACCCGATTCCCAAAGCATTCCTGTGTCCTGCGAAAACTCACAGAACTTTCTTCATCACTAACCTGTTATCTGTGGCACTCACCTTCCCTCTGTCACATTCATTTTCTTGAACGTAACCATAATCGAGCTATTATATGCAAGTATATCTGCATCACCAGTAAATTTTCAAACTCTCATGAAAAGCAACCAAATCACATACCCCATCCAGACCCTCAGAGCCTAGCAGAGAACAACTTTCTTTCCTTCTTCCTTTTTTTTTTTTTTTTTTAGACTGAGTTTCGCTCTTGTTGCCCAGGCTGGAGTAGCTGCAACCTCTGCCTCCCCAGTTCAAGCAATTCTCCTGCCTCAGTCTCCCGAGTAGCTGGGATTACAGGCATGCGCCACCACGCCCAGCTGATTTTGTATTTTTTAGTAGAGGTGGGGTTTCTCCATGTTGGTCAGGGCAGCCTCCCAAAGCTCTGGGATTACAAGCGTGAACCACCACAACTCAACTTGCAATGGATCAATAACTCAGTCTGAGTTGCTGTCTAAGCCATATGTTTGTTACTGCCTTTGCATATTCCACCCTTCTTTCAGGTGAGAGCTCATCAGAATATGAAACGGACTTGTTACGATTTCCATTGGTTTGGGGCCACTGGGGAACCAAAGAGGTCTACTCATAAGAATTAAAATGTAGAATGTATTAGAGATGACAATAGTATTAATTAAAGAAAGACAAACTATTTAAATAGAAAAGATAGCTGGGCTCGGTGGCTCATGCCTGTAATCCCAGCACTTTGGGAGGCCGAGGCGGGCAGATCACCTGAGGTCAGGAGTTTGAGACCAGCCTGGCCAACATGGTGAAACCTCATCTCTACTGAAAATACAAAAATTAGCCAGGCCTGGTTGCGCATGTCTAATCCCAGTTACTTGGGAGGCTGAGTCATGAGAATCACTTGAATCTGTGAGGCAGAGGTTTCAGTGAGCCGAGATCATGCCACTGAAATCCAGCCTGAGGGACAGAGCGAGACTCCATCTCAAAAAGAAAAGATATTTAAAGCCAGGTGTGGTGGCACATGCCTGTAATCCCAGTCACTTGGGAGGGTGAGGCAGGAAGATCTATTGAGCACAGGAGTTCAAGTCCAGCTTAGACAATGTAGTGAGATGCTGTCTCTAAAAAATAAAAGTTATTTAAAACTTTCATTTTATGATATATTTGCCCTCTGTGATATTTATGAATGCAAGCACAAACACACACTATATTTTTAGTGTTAAATATATAGTTATGCTGAAATAAAATTAATTGCTTTTGGACGGCGGACACTTTCCTGATGTAGCCTCTAGGCAAATTAGTTTGGGAACCACATTTATATTCAAGTCAATATAGAAAGTTTAATAGCTGTGCTCACAAATAAAGCAAGGGTTGAAAAATGGTCAAGCATCTCTTTCTGAATCTATTTTAGTCTTCATGCCTTCAAAGTCTTATATTGTGGCTTTGATGGGAAGAATACTGTTTGTACCTTGTACTTACTTTTCAATTTATGAAGAGTAATAGTAAAAAGTATCAAAAAATTCAATGCGAATCTAGATTGATACACAATTAAAGATAATTAGTAGAGTTCTGAGCACACTAAAGGATTTCTTATAATTGAATTTAAACATTTGTTAAATCTTAGCTAAATAATTGGGATACTATGCAAAGAAAAATGAAAACAAACACTGATACAAGACTTATTATGGGCTAGTCTCTACAATAACTTATCAAAATTCCTAATCATAACACTATGAGAACCCTCATTTTCCAAAGAAAACAGGAAGAGAGTTGGGGGGTCATTGGCCAGAGATTAATTACCCAGTTAGGAAGTGACAAAGGTGGGGCCAGTCACGGTGGTTTACGCCTGTAATCCCAGCACTTTGGGAGGCTGAATTGAGTGGATCACCTGAGGTCGGGAGTTTGCGACCAGCCTGACCAACATGGAGAAACCCCGTCTCTACTAAAAATTCAAAATTAGCTGGGCATGGTGGCGCATGCCTGTAATCCCAGCTACTCAGGAGGATGAGGCAGGAGAATCGCTTGAACCCAGGAGGCAGAGGCTGCAGTGAGCCGAGATGGCGCCATTGCACTCCAGCCCGGGCAATAAGAGCAAAACTCTGTCTCAAGCAAACAAAAAGAAAGTGACAGTGACAAAGGTGGGATGTCAGTCCACCTCAGTTCTCCACTCTTGTCTGCACTTAAGATTTTAACCATTCTGATAGGTGTGCACTGATATTCTATTTTAGTTTATTTAGCATTTTCCTAACGGCTAATGAAGTTGAACATCTCTTCAGGTGCTTGTTTGTCATCTGTATCTGCTCTCATGTCCTTTGCTCCTTTTCTAATTGGATTTTTAAATTTACTATTGTTTTGAGAGTCCTTTATATATTCTAGATAGGAGTCCTTTGTTGCGTATGTGGTTCACAAATACTTTCTAGGATTCTTTCTTGTCACAATATCTTGTTGGCCGGGCGCGGTGGCTCAAGCCTGTAATCCTAGCACTTTGGGAGGCCGAGACGGGCGGATCACGAGGTCAGGAGATCGAGACCATCCTGGCTAACCCGGTGAAACCCCGTCTCTAGTAAAAAAATACAAAAAAATAGCCGGGCGAGGTGACGGGCGCCTGTAGTCCCAGCTACTCGGGAGGCTGAGGCAGGAGAATGGCGTAAACTCGGGAGGCGGAGCTTGCAGTGAGCCGAGATCCGGCCACTGCACTCCAGGCTGGGCGACAGAGCGAGACTCCGTCTCAAAAAAAAACAAAACAATATCTTGTCATTCGTGTTTCTAATCCACCAGCCTGGAGATAGATTAGGGGAAGCAAAAAGCCCAGATTGCATCTCATTATTTGTGAGCAGGTTTGCAGTGCAGACTCCACTTCATAGTCATCACTTAACCATCTAACTGTAAACTTGATTTCATCTTTTGTGTACCCAATATTTAGTTATCATTCTTGGTAATGGTTACAAGTTTGTTTTTAAGTTTTCCTACAATAAAACATAACACCAGACATATTTAAGAAATCTGGTGTTTTAATGTATATAATAAATGCCAATTAAGGTGTTGTATTCATTATTTCCTTTAACTTATCCAACCAATGGAAGGTATTACCATTATCTGTATTTCACAGATGAAGAAACCTGGGCCTGAAAATGTTAAGTAACTAGCCCAGGTTGCATGGCAACAAAAATAAGATTTATATCAGGTATCATTCGAGAGACGCTTAGCTGCTACTCAATATTGTCTCTTTTATATTTTTATATTTTTTATATTTTTATATTTTATATTTTTATATTGTTGCAAAATTATTTGGCTTTTTAAGAAATCATGAAGTTGCTATGTTTCATTTACCAGAAGAAGGCCTGAGAGAACTACTGTTAAAAACACTGTGGATGGGGCCGGGCACAGCAACTCACACCTGTCATCCCAGCACACTGGGAAGCCAAGACAGGATTGCTAGAGTCCAGGAGTTTGAGATCAGCCAGCACAAAATAGACACACTCCACTCTATAGAAAACTAAATTAGTCAGGCATGGTGGTGCACTCCCATAGTCCCAGCTACTTGAGAGGCTGAGATGGGAGGATCACTTTGAGCCCAGGAGGTCAGGGCTGCAGCAAGCTATGATCACGCCACTGCACTCCAGCCTGGGAAACAGAGCAAGACCCTGTCTCTAAAACAAATAAACAACCAGAAACCCCACTCTGGATGTGCTTCCAATTCCAGCCATTGATGGAATAAGAGGGATTGAATTTGCCCTCATGTCTATTTTAACAAAGAAGCTCAAAAGTAAGCCTAAAAAGGATCAAACAGAATTCAAGTAATTTAATGAAATATTTATTAGAATACCAAAAAGTCCAACACCTAATTACATAAAATTGACAATAGTGGCATCTATTCATAAGTTAACAGGCACAGAAAGCAATAAAACCTGTCCCAATGCCAAGCAGGAAAAAACAAAAACAAAAAACCAGACACAGATCTAGAAATTACAGAGCTAATAGAATCAGCAAAGACAGTAAAGCAGTTATTAAAAATATACTTCCTATGCTCAAGAAGGTTGGAGAAACGCATGAGTGTGATGAGAAAGGGGGTATGTAAAAAGATCCAAATTAAACTTCTGGAGATTAAAAATATAGAGACTGGGCACGGTGACTCAAGCTTGTAATACCAGTACTTTGGGAGACTGAAGCGGGCGAATCACCTGAGGTCAGGAGTTTGAGACCAGCCTGGCCAATATGGTGAAACCCCGTCTCTACTAAAAATACAAAAAAATTAGCTGGGCATGGTGGTGGACACCTATAATCCCAGCTACTCGTGAGGCTGAGGCAGGAGAATCACTTGAACCCAGGAGGCGGGGGTTGCAGTGAGCCAAGATGGCACCACTGCACTCCAGCCTGGGCAATAGAGTGAGACTGTCTCAAAAAAAAAAGAAAAAAAGAGATGAAAAGAAAAATCTGAGATGAAAAATACACCAGATGAGATAAACAGCAAATAAGACACTGCAGAAAAAAAAGACTTGTAAAAGTGAAGACAAAGCAACTGAAACTAACTAACACGAACAGAAGAAAAATATCTGAAAAATGAAAAGAGCAACATAATGTGGCCTAAAATGCATCACACATACAGTCTCAGGAAGGAGGGGATGGGAGTTCAGACAAAAAATTTTTTGAAAAAATAATGGCTGAATGTTTATCAAGTATGAGGAAAACTATAAACCAAATAGATCAAAAACAAACAAACAAACAAAAACTCAAGAAACCCAACATCAAAGAAACATGGAAAATCACAACCAAGCATATCTCACTAAGAAGCAAATGGTGGTCAGGCACGGTGGCTCACACCTGTAATCCCAGCACTTTGGCAGGTGGAAGTGAGAGGACTGCTTGAGCCCGGGAGTTTGAGACCAGCCTGGGCAACACAAGGAGATCTCATCTCTACAAAAAATAAAAATTTAGCTAGGAGTGGTGGTGTGCACCCATGGTCCCTATTACTTGGGATGCTGAGGTGGGAGGATCTCTTGAGTCTGGGAGTTTGAGGCTGCAGTGAGCTTGGATGGTGCCACTGCACTCTAGCATGGGAGACAGAGGGAGACCCTGTCTCAAAGAAACAAACCAACAAGAAGTAGATGGAAAATTACCATATATATAAAGATGTTCATGATTATTAACTAACAGAGAAATGCAAATTAAAATCATAGAGAAACCATTCCCTACCTACTAAATGCTAAAATTAAAAAGACTTCCAACACCAAATGCTGGCAAAGATACAAAGCAACTGTAACTCTCATATTCCTGGTGGGAACGAAAAATGATACATCTACTTTGGAAAAACAGTCTGACAGTCTTGTATAAAGTTAAATACTTACCATATGACTCAGCTGTCCCACTCCTGTATTTCCTCAAGAAAAATAAATTACTATGTTCACACAAAGACTAGTACAGACAGATCTTCAAAGCAGCTTTGCTCACAATAACCAACAATTGGAAACAATCCAATGTCTATCAGCGGATGGATGAATAAATACATAGCAGTGTAGCCATTCAAAGGATTTGGTTTTATCAAAGACGAGACTACAGACTCCAGCAACAGGGCAGAAGAATCACAAAAGCATTATGCTAAGTGAAAGATAAAAGCACTTCCCTTACCCTACTCAAGGTTACATACTTACATGATTCCACTTATATGAAATTTGAAGAAAGGGCCAGGAATGGTGGCTTTTAATCCCAGCTACTCAGGAGGCTGAGGCACAAGGATTACTTGAGCCCAGAAGTTCAAGGCCAAAATAGAGAAAGCCAACGTAGGAAGCTGAGATCTATGATAAAGACTGCCAATGGCAAGGGGCACTAGTGAGATGTTTAAGCTGAAACTGTGAAAACAATTGGAATGCTTGCAAGGGTGGAGCAGGGTTTGTTAACCTCCTCAGGTGATTCTGTAAGTGTGGGACAAGAGTTGTTAAGAGAACTGCAAGTAGATCACGACAATTAAACAAATGTTTAGAAAGAAGAAAATGCAAATACAGAAAGTTGAAGTGCCATGACAGCAGTAAATACTTGGACCGCTGGCTCATGGCACATTTCTTTCAAATGTGCTTTTCTAGAAGTATTCACAACCATTTGAACTAAAACATTTGGATTAACTTCAAAAATAATAGTGTTCAAGTAAATATATCGCCTCTTTTAAGACACTAGTGAATCAATGATATAAGGATTAATTTAGCATCTCATTTCTTAGATAAAACCAGACAGGATTTCTTTTGGGACCAGTAAATAATTGCTATCGCTTCTTGGCCTTTTGTCTAAGATCAAGTGTGTAAATAATTGCTAAGAACAATTCTGGTTGGGCACGGTGGCTCATGCCTGTAATCCCAGCACTTTGGGAGGCTGAGGCGGGTGGATCATGAGGTCAGGAGTTCGAGACCAGCCTGGCCAAGATGGTGAAACCCCGTCTCTACTAAAAAAAATAGAAAAATTTGCAGGGCGTGGTGGCACACGCCTGTAGTCCCAGCTACTCGGGAGGCTGAGGCAGGAGAATCGCTTGAACCCGGGAGGCAAAGGTTGTGGTGAGCCGAGATCATGCCACTGCACTTCTGCCTGGATGACAAGAGTGAAACTCCATCTTAAAAAAAAAAAGAAAAAAAGAACAATTCTGTTTTTTTGTTTTTTGTTTTTTTTTTTTTTTTTTTTTTTTTTTTGAGACAGCCTCGCTCTGTGGCCCAGGGTGGAGTGCAATGGCGCGATCTCGGATCACTGCAACATCCGGCTCCTGGATTCCAGCGATTCTCCTACCTCAGCCTCCCGAATAACTGGGATTACAGACGCCCACCATCACGCCCGGCTAGTTTTTGTATTTTTAGTAGAGACGGAGTTTTGCCATGTTGGCCAGGCTGGTCAACTCCTGACCTCACGTGATCCGCGCACCTCAGCCTCCCAAAGTGCTGGGATTACAGGTGGGAGCACCGCGCCCGGCCCACTAAGAACAATTCTAAAGGTAACTGCTTTTGACAAATTGGAAATCTAACTCACAGCAGCTTGTTTTTCTGGAATAACTCACTTCTATAGAACTCTTCTAAGTGTTGATTTTGCAAAGATGTTTCCAAATCAGATTTACCTAATTATGTTTATGTCTACCCATGCAGACATACTGAAAGACTAAGAAATCACACAGCACAGGACAACGGAAGCAACTTGAAGAAATTTCAGATATTCTTAAAAGTATGAATTACAATCACAGAAAATGTATTTCATTTGTCAAAATTCTTGATTTCTCAAGTTCAAAAATGCCTTGGCACATTTTCACGGCTCCTCGCTAGGAGGAGAATTTAACTTGGCTCTACTCCCAGGTTTGTAAAAAGACCATTCACAGTTAATTCTATTTTGAAAACGTTTTTAGTTTGAGTATGCTTTAATCGAAGGCTTAGTCAATGAGCTTTCACTTTAAAGAATAGTTTTATATGAAATCTTTTTGTGTGTGACTTTGCCTCTCTAGTATTGAGAATTATCGAATTCACAATTAAATAAAACAATCTACAAGAAAACATGTTTCTCAAACATTTCTGTTTTTAAAAAATCATTGAATATCAAAGCAAACTAATGCTCAAAAAATGACCAAACAATTGCTTGATGATATTGTGTCATACAAACAAAACAAAATAAAATGACCAAACCATTTTCACTTTTCTATGCTATCAAAAAATCAATTCAGTACTTTTTGTTTAGTGTTTGAAATACACAAGGACTGCTCAGAATATCACAATTACCTTGTAAAAGTCTAGTTCTTATCCTTTCTTGGTGGAGATTGAGGCAGACGAAAGCAAATGCTGTAGAAATGTTAGTTCTAAATTCAGAAAAACACCTCAGAACTCTCTTCCTTAAATCCTTTTTAGGATATGTATGCATTTGCCCCACCTCTGGCCATCTAATTTAAATTTAAAAGAAGGTCTGGTGAGGTGGCTCAAACCCCTAATCTCAGCACTTCTGAGGCAGAGGCGGGCGGATTACTTGAGGTCAGAAATTCGAGATCAGCCTGAGAAGCATAGCAAAGCTCCCTCTCTACCAAAAACAGAAAATAGCCAGGCGTGGTGACGTGCGCCTGTGGTCCCAGCTACACGGGAGGCGGAGATGGGACGATCGCTTATGCCCGCGAGGTCGAGGCTGCTTTGAGCCAACCTGGACGACAGAGCAAGACCCAGTCTCAAAGAAAGAAAGAAAGAAATGTAAAAGAAGACAAAAGAGCTTTTTGGTCTTCAGGTAGGAGTTAACTCCGTTTCGCAGGAGATAGGATATAGATTTATTTTCGCAGGAGAAACCGAAAGAGTTTCATCAAATTATAGATCAAAATTGATTCACTGACTCAGCAAATAGTTATTGGGGCCCTCCCGGGTTCCAGGCAGTACTGAACACTAGAAATATGAAAAATAAATCAATAAATTCGACCAAGTCTTATCCTCAAAAGAATTTACAATTGTGCAGAGATGAGTGACAGGAAACAGTACAATTCATTGTGAGTGCTGTGACGCTCAGCAGCATTGGGAATGGTGCAGTCTCAGGAGGGACAGCCACCTACTCTTTGAGGCAAAACAAAGGGTAAGAAGGTGGTGGGGGTGGGAAGGGGTTTGGAAAGGGAGGGGTTGGCAGGAGTCTTCCTCTAAGCAAACTGAAAAGCCAGAGAAACTGGCCTAGATAGAAGAAAAGCCTTTTTCAGGCCAGGTGAGGTGGCTCACACCTATAATCCCAGTACTTTAGGAGGCTGAGGCCGGTGGATCACCTGATGTCAGGAGTTTGAGGCCAGCCTGGCCAACATGGTGAAATCCTGTCTCCACTAAAAATACAAGAATTAGCTGGGCGTGGTGGCACACGGCTGTAATCCCATCTACTCAGGATGCTAAGGCAGGAGAATTGCTTGAACCCAGGAGACAGAGGCTGCACTGAGCCAAGATCACGCCGCTGTACTCCAGCCTGGGTGACAGAGCAAAACTCTCTTAAAAATATATATATATATAAAAATATATATGTGTGTATATATGTGTGTGTGTATATATAAGTAGAAGAAAAGCAGCCAGGCACAGTGGCTCATGCCTGTAATCTTAGCACTTTGGGAGGCTGAGGTCAGCAAATCACTGAGGTGGGCAGATCACTGAGATCAGGAGTTCGAGACCAGCCTCACCAACATGGTGAAACCCCATCTCTGCTAACAATACAAAAAAGAAAAGAAAATCCAGGCATGGTAGCAGCCACCTGTAATCCCAGCTACTTGGGAGGCTGAAGCAGGAGAATCACTTGAATGGGGGAGGCAGAGGTTGCAGTGGCTGAGGCAGGAGAATCTCTTGAACGCAGGAGGCAGAGGTTACAGTGAGACGACTGGCGCCTGGGTGACAAGAGTGAAACTCCATCTCAAAAAAAAAAAAAAAAGAAGAAAAGCCTTTTTCCCTCTGCCTTGCCCCCTCCCCCAAGTGCCAGTGTTTGTAAAAATTAAAAGCTGTAAAGGAAAAGAGAACCAGGCATCACTAAGAGTTAAGTTTTCACCCTAGAGGGTTGTAGGTCTGACATAAGGGAGAAGTACATTGAGGCAAGATTGTGAAGTTACTTATGACAAGCCAAATGGCTGGGGAGCCATTTAAGGTTTTGTTTTGTTTTTTTAATCAGAGCCTGTCCGCCCATGTCTAAAGGTTTTTAAACTGACTGATAACATAACCAGGTTAGCACTCTAGGAATTTTACCCCCCACCCCACCCTGCTCATACTCAGAGCTTAGATTTGGGCAGATGTTAGGACACTGATTACTGTATAGATAATAATTACAACCATATGACCAGATGAAAAAAACAGTAAGAGAAATTATAGATAGTGAAGAGAAGCAGTACAAGATCTGAACCCCTGAGTGACAGGAAAAAAACCACGATGCTTTTCCTGTTCTCAGATACAAGTCACTTGACCCACTTAACCCTTCACTTCCTTTTTTTTTCTTTTTTCTTTTTTTTTTTTTTTTTGAGATGGAGTCTCACTCTGTCGCCCAGGCTGGAGTGCAGTGGTGTGATCTTCACTCCCTGCAACATCCGCCCCCACAGATTCAAGCAATTCACCTGCCTCAGCCTCCCTAGTAGCTGGGATTACAGGTATGCACCACCACGCCTGGCTAATGTTTGTATTTTTAGTAGAGACAGGGTTTTGCCATGTTGGCCAGTCTGGTCTTAAACTCCTGACCTCAAGTGATCCGCCCACCTCAGCCTCCCAAAGTGCTGAGATTACAGACATGAGCCACTGCAGCCAGCTGACCTTTCACTTCTGATACCAGGTATGTGGGGGATCCCCCCGACACCAAACAGTCCTCAGCAGGCACCAATTAATTAATTGAATTTATCCAGTTCAATTCTGACATTATCTACCTAGAGATAGTGTCAGATCACACAAATTGAGAGCTCAGTTCCGTAATACTGACCCCTACTTTAGATGGCAATTCCAAGTTCCAGATTGTAACCTGTACTTCTGACAGACCAGCTATAAATTGGGGTTCCCATGACCCACTCTTCAGGTTTGATTAATTTGCTGCAGTGGCTAGAGTGGGAATATTTACCCATTTCTTATAAAGGACATTACACAGAATACAGATGAATAGCCTGATGGAAGCGATGCACAGGGCAAGGTATGGGAGAAGACGCGTGGAGCTTCCATGTCCTCTCCAGGTGTGCTGCCCTCCGGGAAACTCCACGTGTTGAGCTATCTGGAAGCTCATCCGATCCTGTCCTTTTGGGTTTTCATGGAGACATGACCGACTGCATCACTGGCTACTGGTGATAAACTCAATCTTCAGCTCTCTCCCCTTGCTGGAGGTTGGAGGTGAGGTGGGGCTAAAGTTGCAACTCTCTAATCACATTGTTGGTTTCTCCTATCCTGAGGCCATTCAGGAGCCCACCAAAAATCACTTCATTAAAGCAATAGATGCTCCTGTCATCCAGGAAATACCAAAAGATTTAGGAGATCTGTGTCAGATGCTCATATCACTCAGGAAATTACAAAGTCTTAGAAGTTCTGTGTAAGGAACTGGGGTCAAAGACCAAATATTAGAACAAAAGGTTATCCTAGTGCCCCTGATTGCAAGAGTTTTAGCAGCTCTGTGCCAGGATAGGTCAGGTGCAAGAGGTTCATGCCTGTAATCCCAGCACTTTGGGAAGCAGAGGCTGGAGGATCACTTTCAAGGCCAGCAGTTTGACACCAGCCTGGGCAACATGCAATACCCCATCTCTCCAAAAATAAAAATAAATAGAGGTTCTGTGCCAGGAATCAGAGGTCAGAGACCAATAATATATTTCATATTATATCACACTTTCACAACCCCAAATCTCAGAGACTTAAAACAATAGAAATTGATTTCTCACTCATGCTGTACATGTATTGCCTATTTGGCAAGACGTCAGGCTCTGTGCATTGTAGTTCATCAGGGATCCAGCCTGACTGAACAGCTACCGTCTTCAACACTGCTAGTTATCGTACCAGGGCAAAAGAGAGTTCTGGAGTGACACACATCATTTAGCTCTTAACTCATTGGCCAGAGCAAATTACTTGAAGAAGCCAGAAAGCACGGACCTCCATATACACAGAGGGTGGAAAGACCTGGAAATATCTGGCAAACATGTGTTTGATGACCATAAAGGGTTTTATAAATGATGCCCATTTATCATTTCCTTTCTTTCAATTGAAGACAGGCAAGGTCATTTGCTGAGAGTAATGGAGGAGGTAGAGGAGGCTGAAGAGGAAGATATTGTTCATTCTTTTTCTAAGTGTTTAAGTGAATATTACCAGAGAAAAGTAAGTGTTGAATGCCCGTTTATGATTTATAGTCATACATGTAGTATGACATCCTTCAGTACAACTATGGGTTGATTGACATTGATTTTTAGCTGCTCAAGTAAAGATTCTGAGTAGGCAGATATGTGAAAGTTTTACTATGCAATTATGATGAAGGGCGAGTGGACACGGATGTTAAAATTGCTTGCAAAGGTGAGATTATAAGTGATGATGGACCATGGTTGAAACAGGTCATTGAGTGACTCAGTTATTCTTAAGTAGTACATTTTTCCTCTGTAAAATAAAGAATGAGTCTATAAAGTTAATACCATCAATCAAATTTGTCAGTCATGAAGGACATTTATTTGGTTGTCTACCCAGAATGTCTCCTGTCTCTTAGAATAGTCAGCTTCTTCTTTGGATAAATTAAAATCCCACTCCAAACTTAAGCCATGTAGTCACAATGGGAGTGCCCTCTGCTACACATTACCATTTATGATTGGGTAGACCTCTTACCTGAACCTGAGTCCTTTTCATTTCCTCATTTTCTGGCCACAAGGGCAAGATGTCCTCAACCAGACCTATCAAAGTCCTTCCCTGGGGTCTTTTTAATTGGATGTCAGATGATAGGGTCTTTTTCTTCACTGATACTGAGCCCATGAGGAGGTGAGGTCAGAGCTATGCACGGGGCAACTCACTGCCTTGAGGGAGAATTTTCGAGAGAACTGACTTGGCAACAGACGTGAGATGAGGGGCAAACAAATTCTCACCCCCACAAGTCTCCACATCCTCCTCAGCCCCATGGCCACATCTCCTCTGCCCTTCTCAGGTTCTGATTATGCAAACCTGTAAATTTCCTACTTTGAGTTGTATTTCTCTCACTTATAAGCAAAAAATCTAACTAATATGATTGGGAAGTCAATTTTTTTTTTTTTTTTAAACTTCAGGTTTTACAAAATATAGTATATTGTAATTCTAAGTAGGTGAAAATCATCCATCAAGAACCTCTGCTCTGTGTCGGCTCTGCTAGGAACAGGGTAAAAAGGAAGCTTGGCAGAACAAAATTTTTCCTATTTTTTATTTCCTTATTGTCCTGCTGGAAATATACATCCACAATCAAAACATGGAAACAGGAACATGTTTATAATGATAGAGATGGCACAAAAAAGCAAATGATGAATTCCTTCCCAAAATTATCCCATAAGAGTTAAGCTATAGCATTCACATAATAGGAATCATAACAGAACCACCGAAAGTGTCAACTTAAACGACAGAGGCTCTCTAAAAGGAAATGATATTTATTCAGAAATAGAGCATTGCAATATAAACTATGTACATATTCCAGGAGTAAAGAGGGATTTTAAGGGCAGAGCATGGTGGCCCATGTCTGTAATCTCAGCACTTTGGGAGGCTGAGGCAGGTGGATTGCTTAAGCTCAGGAGTTCGAGACCAGGATGAGCAACATGGTAAAACCCTGTCTCTACCAAAAATACAAAAAACATTAGCTGGGCATGGTGGCATGTGCCTATAGTCTCAACTACTTGGGAGGCTGAGGTGGGAGGATCAGTTGAGCCTAGGAGGTAGAGGTTGCAGTGAGCCAAGATCGTGCCGCTCCACTCCACCCTGGGTGACAGAGAGACCCCGTCTCAGAGAAAAAAAAAAAAAAAGGTTTTTAAAGGAAAAATGAGGAAGACTATATAATTGTTTTGAGATAATTATCCTTGGCTTCAAGGGTCAATAACGAACATGACACCAATCTGAGGCTGGATAAGCAGAAGCTGGGCAGATGTCCTCATAGCAAGTGTTTCTTGTGTAAGGTTGTGATGGCCTTTGTGCAAGGTTGTGGCTTTGCAGAGTCCTTTGTGATAGTTTTTGTTAACAGCAATTTGTGCAGGAGAACCCTTTTTTAATGGCATTCCTGGATCAATTTGTTTATATATATATATATATATTTTAAACATAAGTGGCTTCATTTTGATACTGACAACTTTAATGTTTCCCCCTTTTGATTAAGAACTTTCTTTAAAAGCATCACTGATCAATCATCCTGTAATTAGGTTCTGATTGTCCCTTGATACCTGGGATTAATCTGTTCTGAGTTTCTGGTCTCATCCCACATGGGAGGAAATGATTGGTGGCCAGGAGTCAGCATCAAAATACTTCAGCCACATTTGAGCAACAAGGGAGGTTTGAAGGGAGTTGCTCTACCTAGAGTCCATTATTAAGTTCAATTTTGTTTGTTCTATAATCCTTAGCTATCACCTCAAAACCTATGGGCCAGCATTATTCTGATAGGAGTTGTATTGCTGTAAAAACTTAACAAGTTACAGATACAAAGCTTAAAAGGGGAAAATAAAAAACAAAACTAATAGTAATATGACAATCCAAGTTTTCATAATGGTTTTAAGCCATGAACCGAGGCTTAAAAGCAATCAATTGAATAAATCGAATGACCATTATCCTCTCAAGTGAAAAAGGTAGGCATTTGAGTGAAAAAGGAAGGGATACGAGTCTCATTATGATACAGAATGTTATTCCTATATCGGGAGAAGTTGTCTACAGCATGAAAACATCAACTTCTCCTCCTGGTTTGCAGTTTGAATGGCTCTGGTTATGGCATTGGGTAGCTGGTGAACTTTTTGTGTGATCCATACATCAGGTATGAGACTTGGTCCTTAAAATTAATCTAATATCAGCTTATAGGGCTTTAGGAACAGAGCAGTTCCCATTTTTAGTAATTCCAGAATATAATTTAGGCTGGATTTATAGTTTTATAACCTTTATGTCAAACCCTGACACCTTAAAACATCAGCAGAGAAAATATAAAACTCTCTGACCGATAAACTAAGGCAAAAATTTATGCTGAGAATTTTAAGGACATTTCTATTTTTATTTTACTATCTTAAAACAGTTTTTTTTTTTTTTAATCAAAGATGTACTTAAGTCACATGAACTAAAAGCCATTTGGATTAATCACTATATATTTTATATGGGCACTCACCTATCTAAGGCATTGGCCTAGATAAGTGTAATAAAATACATAGTAATTAATGAAATATAGTATTTAGTAATAAAATATATAGTATTTAACCCAAATCTTAAGGGATTTCAGTCTGACTTTGCCAGATTTTACCATGTAAACACAACTTACAACATAAGACATATACATATGCATAAATAAACCTAGACAGATATAACATACAAACAAAGATTTTTTTAGGTTTCATTTTAGAAATTTGAGACAGTAAAACATATGAACTCACTGGTTTACAAAAGACTGCTGTATCCAAATTATATTTCTGACAAAATAGGACATGTTCACATAGCTAAAACTTTATTTGCCTCAATAGGTAATCTAATGAAGGCTGTGAACCAAAATTTCTGGTAAAGAAGTTTGGTTTTAAAAACATTTTGGTCAGGTGTGGTGTGGTAATCCCTGCAATCCCAGCACTTTGGGAGGCCAAGACAGGAGGATTGCTTGAGGCCAGCAATTCAAGACCAGTCTAGGCAACATAGTGAGACTCCCATCTCTACAATTTTTTTTTTTAAATTAACTGGGCATGATGCAACATGCCTATATTCCCAGCTGAGGCAGAAGGATCCCTTGAGCTCAGGAGTTCAACGGTGCAGTGAGCTAAGAAGGTGCCCCTGCACTGTAGCCAGGGTGACAGAGTGGGACCTTGTTGCTAAAATATATAAAATAGCTGGGCACAGTGGCTTACACCTGTAATCCCAGCACTTTGGGAGGCCGAGGCGGGAGTTCGAGACCAGTCTGGCCAGCATGGTGAAACCCCATCTCTACTAAAAATACAACAATTAGCCGGGCGTGGTGGCAGGGGCCTGTAATCCCAGCTACTCAGGAAGTTGAGGCAGGAAAATCCCCTGAACTCGGGAGACGGAGGCTGCGGTGAGTGGAGATCATGCCATTGCACTCCAGCCTGGGCAACAGGGAGACTCCATCTCAAAAACATAAAAACAAAAATAAAATAAAATACATAAAATAAAGTAAAACAAACATTTCCTTCAGCACCACCCCCTTTTTAGTTTTTTAGTTTCAAATAAGTTTTGCTAGGACTGGCTTAATTGTATAAGAAAAACAAAATCTCCAATAGCCTTGAACTTTTAGTAACAAATCTATCTTTTGTTTGCTGGTTTCATTGACTAGTCAATGCAGGCAGCAAAGTATTAACAATTTTTACAGCCTTTTTAGAAAAATTAAATCTTTGATGGAATGCCATAAAGAATGAGTTTTATCTCAACATCAGCAGAAAAAAATCAGCAGATTCAAAGTAGACAGAGAAAAAAAGAGTGATAGAGAACTTAGCGCTATATGGTAACTCTATCATCGCAGGTTTTTTAGAGTTCCAATCAGGACCATTGAATCTCTGAATTTTTCTTGATGTAAAATTTCAATTTAAAATTTAAAATCAATTTCATTGATTTTAAAATGTGCACAAGAACACAAGAATGGGCCATAATATGTAACCAGTTGGAGTCCAGAAAATTTGGCATGCTTTAATGTTTGAGAATCCCATTCTATTTCTTATTAATCTCTCAAGAGCTAAGACAATCCTGTAAATTCTGTCAGAGAATGCAGGGAGCTTGATTCAGTGTTTTAGACAGTGGCAACCACCCTAATGGTAGTTTAGCCACCCTGCTCACACTATTTATGTTTACTTTTGCTCTTGGAAGATTTTCAGATACAAGCAAGGGAGAAGAGCCAAATTACTTACAGACACATACAACCAAACCAAAATCACAGTGCTCACAAAAATTTTAACCCAGTTTGTGCAGATCAAATAAAATATTAAATGAGTCATGCAGAAATAATAAAAAGTAAAACAAACAAATCACTCGAAAGCAAATTCACCAGAAAAGATATGCCTTAGTGACAGAACATAAATTTTGTAGAAACCAGAGTACTCAAACCCGGACACTTGTCTTCATACCAAAAAAGACTTGGCAGAATAGGCAAAAAGTATTTTATTATATCAGAAGGGAGGTAAGGTCCTTTATTGAAGATGGCCTTATAACCAAAATAAATCCCAAATAAAGTAAAAAAAAAAACTCACAAAGGGGGAAAATTTGTCTGACAGAAGACTTGCCAGAGCAGAAAAAGTAAGCTGTGGAAGCAGAGAGCTCAAATGGCTCAAGTGAGTACTGCACACTGGTTCTAAGAGTTGTTGATTCCTTCCAAAAGTGATCTTGTCCCAGGTCTGCTTCTGGACACCATTTAGGACCACCTAAATAAACAGAGAAGGATCTCTAAAAGAAATACTATTGGCCGGGCACAATAGCTCATGCCTGTAATCCCAGCACTTTGGGAGGCCAAGGCGGGGCTGATCATCTGAGGTCAGGAGATTGAGACCAGCCTGACCAACATGGAGAAATCCTGTCTCTACTAAAAATACAAAATTAGCTGGGCATGGTGGTGCATGCCTGTAATCCCAGCTACTCAGGAGGCTGAGTCAGGAGAATCTCTTGAACCTGGGAGGCAGAGGTTGCGGTGAGCCAAAATCACACCATTGAACTCCAGCCTGGGCAACAAGAGCGAAACTCCATCTCAGAAAAAAAAGAAAAAATACTATTTATTCTTGAATAGGGCATTGCAGTGGGAATATGCACATAGTTTATCATGGTTTACTGTGGCACATGTATTACTATCGCAATGCCTTATTCCTAAATAAATATATTTTTTTGAAAAAGAGAACTCTGTTTGACATGTAGGTTGACAAAAGCAATTGCAAAGAGACAGAATGACTGTGGCCTGAAAAACTTCTCTAATGCTGTTTAAAACTGTTTTAAAGATACTTAAAAACATATACAGGCTGGGCGCGGTGTCTCATGCCTATAATCCCAGCACTTTGGGAGGCTGAGGCGGGCAGATCACTTGAGCCCAGGAGTTCAAGACCAGCATGGCCAACATGATGAAACCCCATCTCTACTAAAAATATAAAAATTAGCCAGGCATGGTGGCACCACCTGTAATCTCAGCTACTCAGGAGGGTGAGGCTGGAGATTTGCTTCACCCTGGGAGGTGGAGGTTGCAGTGAGCCAACATTGCTCCCCTGCACTCCAGCCTGGACGATACAGTAAGACTCTGTCTCAAAAAACAAACAAACACCAAAAAACATATACAAAAGTAAAGAGAAAACTACAACGTATAGCCATATATCCCTGACCCTGACTCTAGTTTCACAATTATCAAGATTTTGCACACATTTGCCTCTAGCTTTCTTTTTTTTTTTTTTTTTTTTTTTTTGCTGAAGTATTTTAAAGTGTATTCTAGTGTTATAGCATGATACCCCTGCATACTTCAACATGCATCACTACCATAATGGACATTTTCTTACTTATTCAGTGATTAATGTCAGCTCAAACTCTTACCAACCCTGAAATGTAAGCATTATTCTTCCTATTTTTACAGATTAGAAAAGAGTCTGAGAGAGGGGTATCCCATGAGATGACCAACACATGGTCATCTTTCTCATGACCTTTTCTCATGGAGATTACTTTCTAGTCAGGTGATATAAAACAGACAAATGAATACATAATTAAAAAGGTCATTATGGTGTGTGAAAAATGGCTTTTCTTTTCACCCCATCCTGCCACTCCGTTTAATTCATATGAAACAAGGAGAAGCTGCCTCACTTACTTCTCCTTCTTTGTTTAGGGGTTTTCTATCACTTTCCTGTTGAATTTCAGTGTTCTCTCTTAGAGGATCTATTTGAAGTGTGATTATCTACTTGTTATTTTGGTTCTTCTTTGTGGAGGAGGGTGGTGTGAAGGACAGGGTGGGGGCCAGGGATAACTTTGCCCCTTGGGAATAACCTTGCCCCTTCCCCCCACCTTTACGCCCACATGCACCACCAAAGGGCCTGAGTACAGGCCCATGGGACCCAGCTCTTCCTCTCCCAGTGTCCAAGCATGCCGTCCAAGGGGCCTGGGGATCACTGTGGATAATCCATCACTGTTGACACTTAAGCACCTAAGCACCCCTCCCAGGGGCCTGAGGAGTGGTCCACCAACTTGCCACTACCACTCTCAGCTGGCACTTACCCACATGCGCTACCTGTGGGTCTAGGAACTGGCCTGCCTAGCCTGTCACAGCCACCGCCAACACCAATACAAACCACTAGGAAGCCAGAGGGTTGTTCCACCACTGCTGCCGTCATCTCTCATGCTACGCCTGCTGCCCAGGTCTGAGGACGCACCCACCCACATGGCCTGCCACTACTGTTACCAGCACTCAAACAAGCTTTCTGAAGCTCAGGAAATTGGCCTGCCTGGACCATGTAACACTGGTGCTAGCATATGCCACCCTGGGGTCCAAAGATAGGTATGCTGTGCCCACCACTGCCAACACTGGGGCCAGATTACTGGCCCACCTGGTGTACCCATCCACAGCAAAATGTCACCAGAACCACTACTAGCAACTGCACCCTAAATCACTGAGTTAACTATAGAAACTAAGCTGTTTGTAGCCAAAGAAACTATATGGAAACTATACTACTGCATGTGACCAGAATCAAAGTCAAAGTGTCCTACCCAACCAACATCTTTAGGAAAAACAGGAGGTGAAAGACCTCTAGAAAGGAAATTACAAACCACTGAAGAAAGAAATTGAAGAAGATATAAACAAAAGGAAAGACATCCCATGCTCATGGACTGGAAGAATATATATTGTTAAAATGATCATATTATCCAAAGCAATTTACAAACTCAAGACAATTCTTATCAAAATACTAATGTCATTTTTCAGAGAAATAGAAAAAATAATCCTAAAATTCATATGGTACTGAAAAAGACTCTATGTAGCCAAAGCAATTCTGAACAAAAATAATAAAGCTGAAGGCATCACCCTATCTGACTTCAAAATGTATTACAAAGATGTATTAATAAAAACAGCATGGTATTGATTAAAAACAAATGTCTATGTCCACACATAGACATATGGAACAAAATAGAGAACGCAGAAATAAATCTAAACAATAACAGTGAACTGATTTTTAACAAAGATGTCAAGCACATGTATTAAGGAAAGGACACGCTTTTCAATAAATGGAGCTGGGAAAACTGGATATCCATAAGCAAAAGAATGTAACTGGACCCCTGTCTCTTGCCATATGCAAAAATAAACTCAAGATGGATAAAATATTTACATGGAATACCCCAAACTATAAAACTACTGGAAGAAGGCCGGGCGTGGTGGCTTACACCTGTAATTGCAGCACTTTGGGAGGTTTAGGTGGACAGATCACAAGATCAGGAGTTCGAGACCAGCCTGGCCAACATGGTGAAATTCCGTCTCTACTAAAAAAAAATACAAAAAAACTATCCGGGTGTGGTGGCACATGCCTGTAATCCCAGCTACTTGTGAGGCTAAGGCAGGAGAATTGCTGGAATCCGGGAGGCAGAGGTTGCAGTGAGCTGAGATCGCACCACTGCCCTCCAGCCTGGGTGGCAGAGAGAGACTCTGTCCGCTCCCCCCTGCAAAAAAAAGAAAAAAAACTACTAGAAGAAAACAGGGGAAACACTTCAGGGCATTGGTCTAGGCAAAGATTTTTTTTTGTTTTTGTTTTTTGATTTTTTTTTTTGAGACGGAGTCTCGCTGTGTCACCCAGGCTGGAGTGCAGTGGCGCGATCTCGGCTCACTGCAAGCCCCGCCTCCCGGGTTCACGCCATTCTCCTGGCTCAGCCTCTGAGTAGCTGGGACTACAGGCGCCCGCCACCACGCCCGGCTAGTTTTTTGTATTTTTAGTAGAGAGGGGGTTTCACCATGTTAGCCAGGATGGTCTCGATCTCCTGACCTCGTGATCCACCTGCCTCGGCCTCCCAAAGTGCTGGGATTACAGGCTTGAGCCACCGCGCCCGGCTTAGGCAAAGATTTTATAACTAACACCTCAAAAGCATAGGCAACAACAACAAAAAATAGACGAATGGTATTATAAACTATTAACTCTAAACTATTAAACTAAAAAGCTCTGCACAGCAAACAATTAACAGAGTGAAGAGATAACCTGTTGAGTGAGATAAAATATTTGCAAACTATTCATCCAACAAAGCAGTAATATCCAGAATATACAAGGAACTCAAGCAACTCAATGGTATAAAAACAAATAATCCCAGTGAAAAGTGGGCAAAGGACATGCATAGACATTTCTCAAAAGAAGACACACAAATGACCAATCAGCATATGAAAAAAATGCTCAACATCACTAATCATCAGAGAAATGCAATGAAAACCACGAGATCATCTTACCCCAGTTGGAATGGCTATTATTAAAAAGACAAAAAGAAAAAAGCAGATGCTGACAAAGATGCAGAGAAAATAACCTCTTATATACTGTTGGTGGGAATGTAAATCAGTACAGCCACTAAGCAAAACAGTATGAGGATTTCTCAAAAACTTTTTTTAGAACTACCATACAATCCTACAATCTCACTACTGAGTATTTATCCAAAAGAAAAGAAATCAGTATGTTAAAGGGATACTTGTACTCACATGTCTATTGCAGCACTGTTCACAATAGCCAAGATATGGAATCAATTGAAGTATTCGTCAACTGGCATATGGATAAAGAAAATGTGGTATATATACACATGATGGAGTACTATTTGGCCATTAAAAAAAAAATGAAATCTTGTCATTTGCAGAAACATGGATAGAACTAGAGGTCATTAAGTAAAGTGAAATAAGCCAGGCACAAGAAGACAAATGTGGCATATTCTCACTCATACTTGGGGCTAAAAAAAGTTGAACTCATGGAGGTAGAGAACAGAATGATAGTTACCATAGACTGGGATGAATGGATATGCACTTGCAGGTGCAGGGATATGAGGAGAGGTTGGTTAATGGGTGCAAAAAATACAGTTACATAGAAGAAATAAATAAGTTATAGTGTTCAATAGAAGATTAGGGTTACTGTAGTTAACAACAATGTGTTGTATATTTTACAATAGCTAGAAGAGAGGTTTAAAATGCTCCCAGCACATAAAAATGATAAATGGTCGAGGTGAAAGATATCCTAAACACTCTGACTTGATCATTACATATTCTATGCATGTAACAAAATATCACATGGACCCTATAAATATGCATAAATATTATGTATCAATAAAAAATAATTTAAACATTTAAACAACAATACAAAAGAAATATCTTATTTTTATTTTTGGAAGTTTAAAACTATAAAGTATTTTCTTTCCATATTCCTAGAAGTAGTCCTAAGCTCTTGGCAATTCGAACCAATCTCAAAAAAATCTATTGTGTGTTAAACATGACTGAATGTTAAGTGACAGTTGAAGAGACCAGATGTCAGATTTGTGTTTAGCACAAGCCTCAGAGGAGGTATTTAGCTCACTTTGTATCTTAATAGTACAGGGCTTTGGCTGTTTCCAAGCAGTGTATGGTTTTTAGATAAATGGTATTAAATGTAGGCAGTTGTTTACAATGCTATGTCTACATCATGTCAAATATCCAGATAGCTGTAAGCAAACAGCAATCTAAGGGAAATTTTCTGCTTTTTCCTGGATATTTGACATCATGTAGTCTAAATCTGGCAGTCTCCTAAATACGTGTCTTCTTTCAGTATTCTATATTCCATGTTTTTCTCATATTACAACAGCAGCTGATAAGACATGTCAGTCACTCTCCTTGTTCTTGGAGCTATAGTGGCTCCTGTAAGTGATGTTGATTTTGATGTATGATAAGATTTCTAGACACTTCAAGGGGCTAGTGTGATAGCTAACACTATTCAAATTATAGTTTCATCCTCTCATGGGAACTATATATTTTTAAATAGAAAAAGTGTAAAGATATTATTCATCATAGTTTGTAAATAAAATCTATATAATAGATAGATGTATTGTTTCCCATAAGAGTTATGGTCACTTTAGTAAGTGGAGTGATTCTAGTTCTATAAAGCTGTAGTGAATTATTGTAATTTTCTGCTGCCTTAGCATGCATTTTGAATATAAATTGGACTTCCTCATACCAAAAGCAAGGCTTAGTTGCCCTTAACATAATAATAGTTTCTAGCTCTGCATGTCCTCCCATTTCCTCAAGGTTGTTGATGTAGATATCTGCCCTATACAACCACCTGTAATGTGACAGGTCCCCCACGTTGATTACTTAAGGGTGGATGTCCACTGCTTACTTGCTGAAGGTCCAGCAGTGAGCCAAGGCCAGGGTGTCCACTTGAGGGTCAGGTGTCCCTGAGAACCCAAACATCTGCGGGCATAGGTAGGAACATTCCAAGAAAAACAGTCTCATCACACTTAGGCAGTAGCCAAAGAGCCGGATCATTAGCTTGAAAGTAGCTTGGAGATGGGTGGTGATATGGATCTCTAGAGATGTCCTGCTGCCACTCAGGAGTCCACCGTGTGTAAGTCCTAATAAATTCATCTACTCGCCAAGCTGGACTTACTCAAATCATTCTGTAGTCTCTTGGCTCCTTCCCAGTTTGGGAGGGGACATTACAGTCTCAGGTTTTTCTCATAATAATTGGTGTCACTAACCTAGGATCTAAGAGACCAAATGTTGAGTCAGGCAGGAGCATCTGTTGGGGGAATCACAGGGTAGTCAGAGACATAAATGTGGAGTGGAGTTACCCCACTGCTCAACCTTTGTGGGCCACTGTGTGGGGACGGGGATGCTCAGAAAACACCACTAGGGACTGAGTACCTATTACAAAAAAAACTAAGATGTTAAAGTGTGATATGGATAGCAAATATGCCGTGTGGTAAGGTTGGCTACTGAGAAATTGTTAGGGCAGGAAAAGAAAGAAGGGTAGAATTTCCTGTGGCTTATATATTTAAAAAGATGAAAAAGTTCAAAGGTACAACAGATTTTCTAGGACTCCAGCTGAATGCAGGCCCATCCTTGTGCACAGTTTTTTTTTTTTTTTGAGACGGAGTCTCGCTCTGTCGCCCAGGCTGGAGTGCAGTGGCCGGATCTCAGCTCACTGCAAGCTCCGCCTCCCGGGTTTACGCCACTCTCCTGCCTCAGCCTCCCGAGTAGCTGGGACTAGAGGCGCCCGCCACCTCGCCCGGCTAGTTTTTTGTATTTTTTAGTAGAGACGGGGTTTCACCGTGTTAGCCAGGATGGTCTCGATCTCCCGACCTGGTGATCCGCCTGTCTTCACCTCCCAAAGTGCTGGGATTACAGGCGTGAGCCACCGCGCCCAGCTGTGCACAGTTTTTAACTGATGGGCAAATTTCAGCAAGAAAAAAATTCAAAGCTCAAATGATTAACCTGCAACTATACAGTTAAGTAGAGTCTTCTAAATCTCTCTATTTTTCTCTTTTCTTTTTTGCCTGCTTTGAATCTACTGTTATTAAGCTATTGCTGTTGAGATAAAACTCATTGTTCATGGTTTTGCTAATTCAAGGCTACTTGGACATTTTATTTTTCTTATTAAATTCAGCCAGTTCCATCTAAAACGTAAACATTGGACACTCCTATGAAACTGAAGAAAAAAAGGTAAAAGAGCTTTTAAAAAATCAGACTGCTATGGAAACTGCTTTACTCCAAATTATTTTGCTTTCCTTGGATTATTTACGGGGGGAAACAAAGTTTAGCCTTGTGACAGGTTCTGATTTATTCAAAAATAGCTTGGATCCTGCTATCTTTTTTCTTTTTCTTTTTATTTATTTATTTATTTATTTTTACTTATTTTTATTTTTTTTTTGAGATGGAGTCTCGCTCTGTGGCCCAGGCTGGAGTGCAGTGGCTGGATCTCGGCTCACTGCAAGCTCCTCTCCCCGGGTTCAAGCAATTCTCCTGTCTCAGCCTGACGAGTAGCTGGGATTACAGGCGCCTGCCACTACACCGAGCTAATTTTTTGTATTTTTAGTAGAGACAGGGTTCCACCGTCTTGGCCAGGCTGGTCTTGAACTCCTGGCCTCATGATCCACTGGCCTTGCCCTCCCAAAGTGCTGGAATTACAGATGTGAGCCACCGTGCCCGGTCGGATCCAGCTATGTTTTAAACTGATAACTTTATGCTGCTGTATCATGACTAGAGTTTTGAAATTATTAGATATTTTGCGTGTGTATACCTATTTTAAATGTGTTTATGTGTATGTACCTGTATTATGTTATGCACTGTGTCTATCATGCTACTAAATTGTCTTATAAGTAAGTGATTAGTCATACATTAAGTTCAAATGCTTTTCAAGTTCACATGAATTTAGTAACCTTTAATAAATAAGCTGGCTTTAAAATTACTGGTAAATAAAAACTAAAAATTGTCTTCAGAATTGCCAGCATACATTTTTGTCTGAGCTTACTATTAGATAACTCTTATATTTGCTCTGTTGGATTTGTTTTTTTTTTTTTTTTTTGAGACAGGTTCTCACTCTGTCACCCAGCCTGCAGTGCAGTGGCACAATATAGCTCACCTCAGTCTTGACCTCCTGGGCTCAAGTAATCCTCCCACCTCCGACTCCCAAGTATCTGGGACTACAGGTGCACGTCACCATGCCTGGCTAATTTTTTAAAATTTTTATTAAAGATGAGGTCTTGCTATGTTGCCCAGGCTGGTCTCAAACTCCTGATCTCAAGCAATCCTGCCTCAGCCTCCCACAGTACTGGGATTACAGGCATGAGTTGCCATGTTTGGCTGCTGCTGCTAGATATTTTAAGGTGTCTGGGTTTGATAAGAAGGTTTTAAGACTATAAATCTAGCCAAAAACATAACGATTTTTGTTTATGTAGGGTTTTTTTTTAAAATATTAATTTAATATGAACAGCTAAATTTTCTAAGTTATTGGCAAAAAAGTCCATGTGTCCAACTTTAATGTTCTTTCTTTGGTAAACACCTGATATTCACAGGCTATAAAAATCGTTAACAGGAAAATTACTTAGAATCATGATTAGCTTCTATAATGTCTCAGTTCTCATGGGAATCTAGATGGACTGCTAAAAATAAAAGAATTAGGTAAATGTAAATAAGAGAAATGCTTGTAGGCAAGCTTTTTGTGTAATTTAAAATCGAAATTATTTTAGGTACTCGTTGAATGTTTGGGTCATTTCCAATTAAAAAAGGATTATAATATGGGGCATTGGTTACACTTCTGAGCTTGTTCATGAAATCTATCATGGGGAAAAGCATTAGAGGACCTCACCGAGCTGAATAAAAAGAAGGACTGAGTCTAGAAAATAATCAAAAAATAAAAACGGGATGAGCCAAGTGGGTGCCTGTATACTTGTCCTGGCCCAGGCGGGCAATGAACATGAAACAATACTGCCAGGGAAACACTGACATCAACCAAACAATCCAGAAATTACATAAGATGCAACCAGTCAGGCTGGCCCAGAGCTCCTACAGCAGCTCTGTGTGGCCTGTGAAAAAGCCAGGTGGCACCTGGAGAACAAAAGTAGACTACTGTGAGCTAAAAAAGTGGTGCCCCCTATACATGCAACTATGCCCATGTTGCTCAGCTGCTAGAGCAGGTGGTCCTTAGGCTGGGAAATGTCCGTGCTGTGATTTAATTGCCTTTTTCAGCATTCCTTTAGCAAAAGATTCACAGGACCAGTCTGCCTTCACTTGGGGGGCCAACGATGGTCTTTGCAGGTGTTACCATAAGGGTGCCTGCACAGGCCCACCGTCTGTCATGGTATGATTGCATAGGACTTGTCTAGACTCTCTTTGCCTGCCTCGATCTCCCTTTTTGCTATATCAATGTTATCATCCTAACCTCAGAATCTCTTGCTGATCTGGAGGCTGCCCTACAGACTGTCTTTGGCCAGCCTAGAAGATGGGGGATGGAAAGTCAACTCCAAAAAGTTTTAGGGATCTGGCAAAGCCATCAAAGTCCTGAGAGTTACTTGGTTGGGTAAGTTGTAAAACATATCCAGAGCTATCATTGATAAGGTAGCACAGCAGCCTATTTCCCAGACGGTAAAATAATTTCAGATTTTTCTCGGTTTGCCGGGACACTGAACAATATCCATTTCTCATTTGGCACAAACCCTCCACCCATTATACACCCTATTATAAAAAGCTGAAAAGTGGGACTGGACACACATAGAGCAAGAGGCTTTTGACAAAGTAAAACTATTGGGAAAGCAAATCCAAGCACTAGGTGCCCCACTGCCACAGCACCCTCTTGTATTAGAAGTCACTGGGGATGCCACGGGGATGAATTGGGGTTTGTGGCAAAAGCAACCAATGGAAGTGGTAGGTGTAGGGCTTGGAGCTCAATTATGGGAAGAAGCAGAATCTTGCTATACAGTTTTAGAGCAACGGCTATTGGCCATACATAGACCATTGCAACAAGCGGAGACCATCACCAGAAAGCAGACGGTCACAGTAAAAACTGCCTACCTCATTCAAGAGTGGGTAAAAGGCCTTCTAGCTAAGCCTACCTCCAGGGTAACACAGTCACACCTATCTATAATAAAGGGGTGCCCTGTCAGGCCTTTAAGTCGTTTAAGTCAGGCACTGCAGGAGGTGCTTGGACTCATCCACTTTTAAAAAGTAGAGGGGACTGGCATAGCAATGGAACCACCTACCAGGCCAACCACTGTGTCTGAAGGGACCTGCTGAAACCCTCTAGGGCCCAGTACACTGATGGGTCTAACAAAGGCACCAACACCAGTAGTCTACAGTTGTGATGCAAATGGAGACTGACACCATATGGATAAAATGGGCATCAAAACAAAACATAGACCAGAGGTCCACTTACCATATAATTCAACAAGTGCAGTCCTCACTACAAAAAAGAATGGCTTGTTAAAAACCCAATTACATGCACTGTCCCAATTCCATGCATTGTTTTTAACCCAATTACATACTTAAATCCCTGGACTAAGAATCTCCCTGAAGTCATACGAAGGTTAGATGAGTCACCCACTACCATACATGGCATCATTTCCTGTGACTGGTTGGCATGACCTGTGAAACAGGCCCCATAAACTCTCAGGGTTAGCTCTGAGTCACTGAGTCATGCTCCTGAAGCAGGTGGTCAGACCATGCTCCTGAGAGCACCAATGGATCTGCTAAGCATAGATGGCTATGTAGACCTGAAGTTGAGCTGGACAGTGCCTCCAAACTGGATCAGCTTTATGGCATTGGAGGGTGCCATGAAGACTGCTGGAGGGGAGGTGGTCACAGCTGTGCTCCTTGATGGGTGTCTGAGAGCCTTATGATACTAACACGCAGCAGCACCAATACTTGCTGGAGCGACCACAGGGCAGGCAGTATGGGCAAGGCTGGAAACTTACTAATTGGCTAGTATGCCTGCTCCTAAAAGGGAAGTCATGTGTGGTACTGTAAGCTAGGCCTGAAGCCCATGGTGGCCTCTCTAATAAGGCCCATGAAAAAAATATAGTGGTAATAATGTTACAAGAAATGGATACACCCATAAGGGTCCTTATCAAACGCCTGTGTTCACATCCATAGGCTGTTCCTACTAACCGTGACAGCTGGTAGTGCCTTCCTGGACTGGGCTGACTATAGCAGCAGCCAGCAACCAGTCTGATTGTTGCATATATGGATACCTCCCTGCTGTCAAATAATAATCATACGCCTTGAAATACTCTGCCTTTCTCCCAGTGGAACTAGAGTGACTGATTCAACAGAACCAGTAATGCACCTTGGGCTCACTAGGGATTGCGTCCATCTGGAGGCCCAATTGCCAAAGTGATGGAGACCCAGCAACATATGCGTTTATGAGCACTACCTGTTGAGCCTATATCCTTGATAAAGAGAATAATGTCACAAATGCTTTCTTTTTTTTTTTTTTTTGACTGTCACCCAGGCTAGAGTGCAATGGCGGGATCTTGGCTCACTGCAACTTCCGCCTCCTGGGTTCAAGCAAGTGTCCTGCCTCAGCCTCTGGGTGCATGTGCCACTGCGCCCAGCTAATTTTTTTTGTGTTTTTAGTAGAGACGGCGTTTCACCATGTCACCCAGGCTGGTCTCAAACTCCTGAGCTCTGGCAATCCACCTGCCTCAGCTTCCCAAAGTGCTGGGATTACAGGCATGAGCCACTGTGCCCGGCCCAGAAATGATTTTAAATAATTTGTCAACTGAGATCCATGATAAAACCCAATTCAATTTATTTACCTCATTCTCATATTGGTTATACACCTTACCTACTCATTGGAGTTATGTTTTGCTGATAGGCATGATAACTGTAGTTAGCTTCTGCTTTTGATACTGTTGTGCGTACTGTGGATGTGACTTGTACACACAAGCCAATGCTATACAGTATAGGCCCATACAATTCTTTCCCTCATACCCCACTCAGAGACTCTGGTTCAAGATTGGCAGAAAAAAAGTAAGAGTTGAGGGACGGGATGGATGGTAGTGTGATGTGTCCCCCATCAGGTTACTTAAGGGTGTATGTCTGCTGCCTGAACCTGAAGGCTGGGCAGTGAGTCAAGGTCATGGTGTGCAGCTGAGGAGCTGGTGTCTGAGAACCCAAACATCCCAGGGCACAGCTGGGAACATACCAAGGAAAACAGTCTCACACACACATGGAAGGCAAAGAGCCAGAAAATTAGCTGAGAAGCAGCTTAGAACTGGGTGGTGGTGCAGATCTCTAGAGCTGTCCTGCCACTGCCCAGGAGCGTCCTGTGTATCGGTCCTAATAAACTCATCTACTTATCAAGCTGGACTTGTGAGAGTCATTCTCTGGTATCTTGACTCCTTCCCAGTTTAGGGAAGGGACATTACAATCCCAGGTTTTTCTTATAACATTGCTCCTGGTGACCACCTCATTATGAGACAGCTGGATCCAGCCTACCTGACTAGCCCCACTGACCCCCTGGACTATGCAGTTATGCCATAGTGACCACGTTACAGCCACAGCATGACTCCCTGGAACTGCATCTGCTTACTTTAAACTCACCAAGTAGAACTCCCTGTGGGAAATGTGCCTGGGTAATGCCCTGGACCCCAGCAAAGGCTTCAGCCCACAGGACCCTCACACGCACCCTCTCTCTGTCTCTCTTGCTCTTGTTCTCCACCTGCAGTCTGAGTGTGCAAGTCCCAGACAGCTTTCCTCTTCCTGTTGGCCCTGTGAGGCATGCTGCCTTCCTCTCTGAGAGAAGTAATAAAAACTACTTCTGTTACCTGTGTGTTCTTGCAAAAGATAATAAAATAAT
This sequence comes from Papio anubis, assembly GCF_008728515.1. Classification (NCBI taxonomy): domain Eukaryota; kingdom Metazoa; phylum Chordata; class Mammalia; order Primates; family Cercopithecidae; genus Papio; species Papio anubis. Next base: position 48,328,655 of record NC_044983.1, read on the forward strand.
AAGAGTGGGAAAACCCCTACCTCTGTTATTTCTTTTTTTTTTTTGAGAGGGAGTCTCGCACTGTCGCCCAGGCTGGAGTGCAGTGGCCGGATCTCAGCTCACTGCAAGCTCCGCCTCCCGGGTTTTGCGGCATTCTCCTGCCTCAGCCTCCCTATAGCTGGGACTACAGGCGCCCGCTACCTCGCCCGGCTATTTTTTTGTATTTTTTAGTAGAGACGGGGTTTCACTGTGTTAGCCAGGATGGTCGCGATCTCCTGACCTCGTGATCCGCCCGTCTCGGCCTCCCAAAGTGCTGGGATTACAGGCTTGAGCCACCGCGCCCGGCCCTACCTCTGTTATTTCAAGTGTTTTCTTGTGCTGTCTCCTCTGTCTCCCCTGACCGGCACACTTGACCCAACTCTCCTCCCGGTCAGGGCTCTCCTAGAAGGAGTAACTGGACACAGGTCACCTAAGAGCCAACAGGGCGTCTACTGGAATAAACATGTTTCCTGTGAAGGGGACCCTGGTCACAAGTCGGACACATAGGCAGGAGGCATCCTTTGGGATGAGGCAGCATCCTCAGAAAGGCACATTGTCCACAACCAGCCCCGCTTCCCCTGGTCCCGCTGGGGCAGGGCGAGGGTTGCCACTCTCTTGGGAGAAATCTCAAGACAAAACAGGGGGAAAATACAAGGGCCTCAGATAAAATTAGTTTAGCCAGTTTTAAAGATATTGACATTTTCTTTTTTTTTTTTTTTCTTTTTTAAAGATGGGGTCTCAGCCGGGCATGGTGGCTCACGCCTGTAATCCCAGCACTTTGGGAGGTCGAGGCGGGTGGATCACCTGAGATCAGGAGTTCAAGACTAGCCTGGCCAATATGGTGAAACCCCGTCTCTACTACAAATACAAAAATTAGCCAGGCATTGTGGCACATGCCTGTAATCCCAGCTGCTCAGGAGGCTGAGGCAGGAGAATTGCTTGAACTCAGGAGGTGGAGGTTGCAGTGAGCCAAGATCCCATCGCACTCCAGCCTAGGTGACAAAAGTGAAACTCTGTCTCAAAAAAAAAAAAAAAAAAAAAAAAAGATGGAGGTTTCGCCGTGTTGCCCAGGCTGGTCTAGAACTTCTCAGCTCAAATGATCCACCCACCTTGGCTTCCCAAAATGCTAGGATTAGAAGCTCGAACCCCCCTGCCTGGCCGATATTGGCATTTTCCTATTGTGATGTGAGAAGAGAAAAATCTGTGTTGCCACCATGTATTATTACTTTTTTTTTTTTTTTTTGCAAAAAAATATTTAAAGTTGCTAGAAAGGTAATAAAAAATAATAAAAATTGTCTATATGGTATAAATCCCCTTGGGCATTAAATTCTTGTTGATATTACTTGTATGCTGAGTACCCTAAACGTGTGAAGTAGAAACATAAAAAAGTGTTTTCTCCAATACCTGTCTCTCAAATAAGATATATTAGATCACATTTCCCACTAGGGAGTGGCATCCTGAATGCCACTCTGGCCGTACTCCATACCTTAGCCTCTAGGGTCAGATATCAGAACCCTCATTCTAGTATGTAAAGTTCACACCCTGTTTTTTGGTTTTCATTTTTTATTTTTAAACTTCAAAGCAATTTTTCTTTCCTCCTCCGGGGCAGACCAGAACAGTGGGTGATTTGCCTCCTTCCATTCTCCTGGGAAAGTGAAAAGTGGAGAACAGAATGTTTAAATTGTTGCCTGCTGGGGACACATTGCACTCCTCAATTTGGGTGGTAGCAGCCGCTGTTGGAATTCGTTATCTGTGGGTCCAGTAAGGTTGTATGATGTTCTGATGTCCCACGGTGAGGAATTATTCTCTGTAATTCTCTTGGGCTTTGCAGTCCTTGAACAGCTTTGTTCTTCTCTTCTGGGGTCATCATGCCGAGTTCTCTGATGTATAAGGTGGTCCAGGCAAGTCTGTAGCTGCAGTGTCTACTTTGTGAGGCCAAAACCTTAAGCCATCAGACACTGGGGGATCTATTCCATATCTCCTAGGAGGCTGACTGGCATTTCTTCACCACATTGTCTCTCTTTACTATTCTTTTCCACTGCTACAGTACCCAGGAAAACTTCTCCAAGTCCGTGGTAAGCAGACATCCACCCAGAGTGAAAACGCTGGTCTCCTCTTCTAGCGTAGGCCTCCAGTCCTCACAAGGGACTCCCTGAGATCCTCCTCCCTGGTCAAAGGGAGGGAAGCTCCCTGTGAGGGAAGAGTAAGAACAGTTTCTTCAGCCACCTCTGCTCCCTGGGTCTGGTCTCTCTTTCTGTGGATGAGGGTAGCAGGAGGGGATTCTGGGAGGGGGTGCTTGGTGGTGGCAACCATTCTCTTATCATCTCCGTGAGAAAAGTGAGACAGGGCTGGCCTAGGCAGCGATCTGAACTTAGAATGTGAGACCTTAGCAACAATTCCAGAGCAATGGCAACACGCATTCTTATTAAACAAGTTAGCTTTATAGTGATGGCTTATTTCATATCTGGGTTGCTAGAGCCTCCAGGTAACACAATAGAAGGAATGTGCTTAGACAGCCCAGAGCATCAGTCCACATTTTCAGTTAGAAAGCAATGAATGTATGTGAGCCAGGTTGCTACATCAACTCCTGTCTAGGACAAGGTGGTGCATAAATGAGTCCTTGTGTATCAATATTTTATTTTCATTCTGTACTCTTACATTGATGAAAAAGTGAAAAGTTTTTATGATGAATAGTAGCCGGATTCTTCCCTGTCAGTGCTAAGTGATCAAATAGAAACCAAGGTTCAAATAAACACAAATACTCCTGCAGATAAGTATGATCATTTTCCTGACCTTTTAATGTTATTTATGCCATATGCACATTCAAAAATTATCATTTCCTCTCTTATTTGCAGAACTGAAATTTTGTCTTTCAAAGGACTGGTGCATCATTTTGCTGCTGGAAGCTTGGAAAAGCTCTGACAGACTCAAGTCTCTGCTGTGCTTCTGTGGTGGAGCCTTGGACAGCCGTGGGGTTAAGGTTGTTAGATTCAGAGTTGCTATTCCTCCACTGCATCGGGACAGGTGACAGAGTTTTAGTTGTCAAAAATAATTTGTCCGATAAGAAAGTGCTTTCCTCTATCTTAACCTCTTAATTCATTGTCTGTCTCTGCCAGATATGTGTGTGAGTTAACCCAGACAGAAAATAAAACTTTGTGTATAAGTGATTCATTTTAAAAATTCAGTCTTAACATATGTAAAACCAAATTGTTTGAAAGTAACTTTTGCTTATTGGAAAGCCTAGTATCTTAAAATCTCAGGCTTCTTTTAAAAAAAAAAAAAAAAAAAAAAAAAAAGAACCTTTCATTTTAAAGTAGATTTACAGAAAATCTCCAGAAAAGAAAAGTGAAGACAGAACAGAAAGCCCTCATGTACTGCACATCCTGTTTCCCCTGTTATTAACATCTTACAGGAGTGTGGTGCATCTGTTACAATTAATTAACCAATATTGAGACATTCCTCCTAGCTGAAGTGCATGTGTGCATCATTCAGATTTCTGTAGTTTTTGGCTCATGATGCTTTTCTCTTCCAGGATCCCATCCAGGATCCCATATTCCATGTAGTCACTGCCTCCTTAGGCTCCTCCTGGCTGCGACAGTTTTTCAGATTTCCCTTGTTTCTGATGATCTTGGCAGTTTTGAGGAACACTGGTCAGGTATTTTGTAGAATGTCCCTTGTTTGGGATTTGGCAAATGTCTTCTTTTGGTTAGACTGGGGTTACGTGTTTTCCGGAGGAAGATCACAGAGGGGAAGTGCCACTTTTATCAAATCATATCAAGGGTGCATATCAACATGACTTGTTAGTGTCAATGCTGACCTTGATCCACTGGCTGATGTAGTATGGGTCAGGCTTTTCCACAGTAAAGTTGCTATCTTTATTCCCCTTTTCATTGTTGTATTCTTTGGAAGTAATGATGTACAGTCAACACTTAAAGGGTGGGGAGTCAGCTGGGCAAGGTAGCTCATGCCTGTAATCTTAGCATTTTGAGAGATCAAAGCAGAGGGATCGCTTCAGCCCGTGGAGGTTGAGGTTGCAGTGAGCCAGGATTGCGCCATTGTACTCCAGCCTGGGTAACAGAGTGAGACCCTGTCTCAGCAAAAATTAAAAAATAAAAATAAAGAGTGGAAAGTTCTAGTTCACCTTACTGAGGGGAGAGTATCTACATAAGTTGTACAGACTTCTTCTGCACAGGAGGTTTTCTATTCTCCTCGACTTTTAAATTCATTCAGTATTTATTTATATGATTCATGCATATTTATTTTTTATTTTGGGTTACCATCCAATACCACCTTGTTTGGGTTTTTTAAATTGTTCCAGCTTTGGTCATTGAGGAGCACAGTTGGCTCTTGTGTCATTTTGACAAACTCCCACTGTGTGTGTGTGTGTGTGTGTGTGTGTGTGTGTGTTTGAAGCACTTTCTGGCGTTACAAGATAATCCTGCCCTTTTTCTTTTGGATAATCCTGTTTTACCTTTTTTTAAAAAAGTTCTGTCCTATGGATATAATTTGGATGTTTGTCCCCTCCAGATCTCATGTTGAAATTGTGATTGCCAATGTTGAAGATGGGGCATGGTGGGAGGTGATTGCATCATGGGAGTGGATCCCTCTTGAGTGGCTTAGTGCCACCCTCTTGGTGATGAGTGAGATCACATTAGATCTGGTGGTTTAAAAGAGCCTGGCACCTCCCTGCATCACTCTTACCATGTGACACGCTGGCTCCCCATCAACTTCTGCCATGACTGTAAGCTTCTGGGGCCTCACTAGAAGCAGCTGTCAGCACCATGCTTCCTATAAGGCCTGAAGAACAGTGAACCAATTCAACCTCTTTTCTTTGTATACTATGCAGCCTCAGGTATGTCTTTATAGCAATGCAAGAACGACCTAATACACCTATCTTGAGTATTTCCTGCCTCAGCCCTAGAATCAGCCATTTCTTCAAGAAGCTCTGGTTCCTTCTATTGGTAAACAGTGTGAGTCCAAAAGTATCTGAGACACGTCTCAATCAATTTAGAACGTTTATTTTGCCAAACTTAAGGATGCACCAGTGAAACAGCCTCAGGAGGTCCTGATGACATATGCCCCAAGTGGTCAGGGTACAGCTTGCTTTTGTACATTTTAGGGAGACACGAATTTGAAGAAGTCAAAGAGGGGTCTTGCTATGTTGCCCAGGCTGGTCCTGAACTCCTGGTCTCAACCCATTGTCCCACTTCAGCTCCTGAGTAGCTGGGATCACAGGAGGAACTGCCTGTCAAGCCCTGCTGAATACTGAGTCTTTCCATCCCTTGCTCTCTGTGTTCCATACAAATGTTCTACTTAACTCTTCAGCAGACCTGATGGGTGCTAACTTGTTACCTCTCTAGGCTTAACTCATCTCATGAGTCTCACCCATTTCAGCATTTGTCTTTTCCATAGTAGAACTGAATATTTTCCAAAATACAGCATTATACATTAAATATCACACACATAGTACATAGGCAAAGAAACTGTAGTTAGAAGTCACGAGTGCAACAAAGTTTCCCGTTTTAGGGAATGCGAGCTCAAGTGATATTAAATAGATTGGTTGGGAACTGGAAAATATTGAAAATGTCAGATGTACTTCCAAATGAGGGTATGGTATTTGATCCAAAGGCTACATATTGGTTAATTTACTCTGAAGAACTGAAAGTTTATTCAGAATACTCTATTATTCTTTCAAAAAAAAGTGCAAAAGACTTCACAAGGCTGGAAGAGAAGCAGCTGAGACATGGCCTGTTGCTAAAGGGTCTGCAATATTTTACCCTCCTTTTTGTTTAAGAGAAGCAATCTCACAAGGGTGCAACTATCTTCATTATCCTAAAGATATTCCTGTCAAGTGTTACAACCCTGTTTAGCATCTTCTTGACACTTGTGAGGTAAAAGATTCCAAATCTCTGTATGGTCAAAATTATATGGAGCCTTGTGAAGACTGGTGAGTTCTGCCCTTGCTTGGTAGAAGTGGGGCAGTCAGAGCTGCTTTTTGGGAGGATGTCATCTTAGCACCAGGCCTGAAAGAGTCAGTAGAATTTCAACAAACTGAGAAGACAGAGAATGGTGTGCTAAAACAGCCAGCAGCCCAAGCATAGCATGGAAAGTGCACAGTGTGTTTGGAGAAAATGATTCGTCTGTTGCATGAAATGGAATGGAAGCAATGAAGTCCAGTGCTCTGTGCAGTTAGAAGCCCAGCCTGCAAGATGGGCTCAGACAGAAGCAGAGGGTCGTAGGTCGCTTACCAGGAGTTACCATCAGACTTTATAACAGCACTCAGCAGGTGCTGTTATACAGCTGTGTAGAGCACATGAATATTATCCTCTAAGGTGTGTTGCTAGCACCTTTGGGGAAGAAAAACTCTATAGCTCGATATGGGTAGTGAAAGTTATAAACCCAGAACAAAAGCGGTTCAGATTTGCTGATTGGCAGGGAAGTTCTGGGAGCTTCATATATTCTACACTTTTGTATTTCTTCACAACAATCCCATATGGGTTTTTTTTGTTGTTGTTGTTGTCTTTTTTTTTTGAGACAGAGTCTCATTCTGTCTCCCAGGCTGGAGTGCGGTGGCAAGATCTTGGCTCACTGCAAACTCCGCCTTCCGGGTTCAAGCAGTTCTCTACCTCAGCCTCCCTAGTAGCTGGTATTACAGGCAGCCACCATCATGCCCAGATAATTTTTGTACTTTTAGTAGAGATGGGATTTCACCATCTTAGCCAGGCTGGTCTTGAACTCCTGACCTCGTGATCCACCCACCTCAGCCTCCCAAAGTGTTGGGATTACAGGCAGGAGCCACCCAGCCTCCCATATCTTATATCACATTTTTCTTTCCATTTTACAGGTGATGAAACTGAGACTCAGAGAGGAAAGCTCATTGGCCCAAAGTAACATAGCAAATAGGTGGTGGAGGCTGGATTCTATGTGCACACCCTTAACTGAATGCTTTCAACCTCATTTTTTTTTTCTGCTTTCAAAGTGAGCTACAAACATTCACATTTTGAAAACTGATGGTGCCACATAAATGAATGTTGAATAAGTCAATGACTGAATACATAGATGGCTGAATGCAAGAGGCTCCCACTGAAAAGGAACATCCTTTTGGCTCTGAAAGTCTGGAAACACGCAGAAGAATAAAAGGAGAGAGAGGCTCTGTATTTTCACATTTCTGGAAGGCTGCAGAAAAAGGAGTGAATACAAATTTGTAAAAATCTGTATCAAATCTAGCCAAGTGCTGTAATCTCAGCTACTTGGAGGCTGAGGTGAGAGGATTGTTTGATCCCAGGAGTTTGAGGCTGCAATGAGCTACTATCACACCACTGCACTCCAGCCTGGGTGACAAAATGAGACCTCATCTCTTAAAAAAAAAGAAAGTATAAAACCCAATGAAAGATTACCACAGCCAGGTGTAGTGGCTCACACCTGTAATCCCAGCACTTTGGGAGGCCAAGCGGGTGGATCACCTGAGCTCAGGAGTTCGAGACCAGCCTGACCAACATAAAGAAATCCCAGTTCTACTAAAAATACAAAATTAGCTGGGCATGGTAGCACATGCCTGTAATCCCAGCTACTCGGGAGGCTGAGGCAGGAGAATTGCTTGAACCCAGGAGGTGGAGGTTGTGGTGAGCCGAGATGGCATTATTGCACTCTACTGGGCAACAAGAGTGAAATTCTGTCTCAAAAAAAAAAAAGAAAGAAAAGAAAAAAAAAGAAAGATTATCAATATGAACTTGCCAATGTTAATTTTAATTTTAGTTTGTTTTTAGACAGAGTCTCACTCTGTTGCCCAGGCTGGAGTGCAGTGGTGTGATCAAAGCTCACAGCTGCCTCAAAGTCCTGGGCTCAAGCAATCCTCCCACCTCGTCCTTTCAGGTACCTGAAACTGTAGGCACGAGCCACCAGGCCTGGCTAATTTGTAATTTTTTGTAGAGATAGGGGCTCACTATGTTGCCCAGGCTTGTCTAGAACTCCTGGACTTAAGTGATCCTCCCACATTCGGCCTCCCAAACACTAAATTATAGGTGTGAGCCATTGTGACTGGCCATTTTGTTTTTCTTTTTCTCTTTTTTGTTTTAGTTACAAAAGGGATGTAAATGTGTGTGATCAGAGCCCAGAGCAACTTTCAAAGGCCTTTGACCATTACTTTTAATTTTTGTTATCCAGTGTGGAACTTTCTCTAGAAATCTGTTTCTAGTGACCTACACAGTTTAAAGTTGTGAATTTCTTTTTCGTCCTGCAGAGTCTTGTGCCTTTGGGTACGTGATGATGAGGAAGAGCTAGCTGCAAGCCCCATTCCTCAGCAGTACTATTCAGTTCCTATTCATGACAGAATGACACTGAAAGTCCAGTGGCTGCATTTGTTTGTTTTTAAAAATTTCCCAGCTCCTAGAACTGACAGTTGCTGTATTAATTGCACAAAAGTTTGCACAATGACTAAGAAGATGACTGAATGGAAATTAATCCCACACTGTCAATTCAGTAGTCATGTGAACTCACATCTCAGAAACAGTGGGAAGATAATAGAAAGAATGTCTTTATAGTCATTGCCTTTCTCAGAGCCCTTTTCAATATTTGGTGAATTCTTTTCATATTAATTACTATATTTTTTCTTGTTTCAGTAAACCTACACACATACTAAATTTAACATGAAATTGCATTAATCATGTGTTCTAAAATTTTCTGCATCTTAGGATGGTTGGCTATCTTAAACATCTTGCTGGCCTCCAGAGAGACTGCCCCTCCCAGGGCTGGCCAGTTCTGGAGATAACAAATAACTCAGCCGGGAGCATGTGTTTTACATGCAAACTACCCAATCCCAAGTCTACTCCCAGCCTCTCTCCTTTATCTAACTCTTACACACCACGCCAATATCCCCACTGCCCTAAATCCTCCCAAGGCTACCTACCAGACAACTAGAGATGACCCCTGTAGACGAGAGCTGTTGGGAGAGGGAAAGAGACAGAGAGAGAGAGCGTGTAGTACTATGAAGCTGAACATACCCATATTTTAAAATTTGTGAGAATTTAGCTGTATTTTCAAAGAAAGGAAATGTGCAAAACAATGTAAATAAATTTAACCTGTAAAATTAGTATTTTTGAATAACCCAGTAAAGAAAAGGAAAGATTATTAAAACATATTTGCACAAACCTTTAATGCTTTCCCAAGCCACTGTTGAAAAGTTAAAAGAGGCCGGGCGTGGTGGCTCATGCCTGTAATCCCAGGTGGGTGGATCACTTGAGGTCAGGAGTTTCAGACCAGCAGGGCCAACATGGTGAAACCCCATTTCTACTAAAAATACAAAAATTAGCCGGGCGTGGTGGCGCACACCTGTAATCCTAGCTACTCTGGAGGCTGAGGCAGGAGAATTGCTTGAACTCAGGAGGCAGAGGTTGCAGTGAGCCAAGATTGCGCTATTGCACTCCAGCCTGGGTGACACAGCGAGACTCCATTTCAAAAAAAAAAAAAAAGTCAAAAGAAACTAAATGTTATTAGTAAAGGTCAAACCTGGAATAGAAAGTATAGATAAAGAAAAGTTGGTGTGTGTGTATATGGGTGTGTGTGTTATTTTATAAAGGCTTACCTTCAAAGAACCTCAAACGAATAACTATATAACTCTCTCTGTATGCAACTATAACGTTCACTTGCAAAAGTGTACCAGTTTGAACAGTAAATCACCCATTCACCTATCTAAACATCACATGATAAGTAATGTTTAGATAGGTGAATGCATAATTTTAGTACAGGGAATTTTTAGAATCTTTTTAGCACATAATTAGATGAGCATGTATGGAAAGTATGTTGTTATAAAGAGTTTACCCTGAAGGACCCATAGTAAGTCCTCTAAACCAGTGCTTAATCTAATTAGTTCTTGTAGCTAATGACAAATCACATAGTTTTATAAATTACCAGTGGTCACTAAAAATTATTACTATCACCAAGCCTGTTTTCTTGATTTTACTTATAGGTTGATTTTAGTGCATTTGAGCTACAATCATATTTTATTATCTAGAAAATGCCTTGAAGACATCTGTGGACCCACAGACTTCCAGGGCTACTTTCTGCATACAAAGGAGGCATGAACAGGCCTTTCTACTCAGAAGTGGACTAAGGTGAATCCATCCAACCAACATCTGTCATAGTTCTTTGTGTCCCAAACACCTCATGTATGTTGAAATTAGCTGATTTCATGATTCAGAATAGATCCGGTCTTCAACCTCAAAGTTGTCCAGTGCATCCCCAGTTCAACCTCAGAAGAACCTTTCAGAAGCCCACCAGCTCATGAAACATTCCTTCTGGGGGTCTCTGGTGGGCACAGAATAAGCCCCCCTTCCCCTCAGGGTCTTCCTGTCTGCCCCTTAACCTGTTCTCCTGCTCCTCCATTCCGGGTTCCCTCCACCTAAAGCAAACTGCCCGGGGCACCTGCCCAGCATGGAAAGTTTGGTCTTCAGGGCCTTGACTTTTTACCAGCATCTCTGAAGCCCCAAAGTCATATAAGAATTTATTTGACTGAAAATTATTTAAGAACTTTATGTGTTAATTTTCCTTATAAAGTGAAAGTTGATCACTTTCTTTTCCCATATTTCCTTTGCCCAGACACAACTTACTGTTACTCTGTTTTCAATATCGAAGCAGGAAATGGAATTCACTGTGAGCCTGCCCCAGTGCTATTCAGACTCATTCTATTCAGGGAGCAACTTCACTCCATAATTTGTGTAGATACAGTTACTTACCCACCCCCTCCCTAGTGCATAACTCCCCAAACACACCCACAGACTTCTTCCCCTAGGGAACTACTCAGTGGTGTGTCTCCCTTTACCAGTCAAGTGCACACAATCAGTGCATGCTGTGCTGGTCAATGTGGTGATCTTTTTCCCTCTTTTAACCTGGGGAAGAGAGTTTATGGCAGAAATCACAGCTTTAATCCACACATCTTTGTGTACCAACTTCAATGTTCTATAAGACAGAGAAGAGAATGGGTCCAGCGATTCCTCCTGAGCAGTCGTCACGGAAATCTCTTGCTCTCCTTTGGGAAGATGACTTTCACTCTTAATGATGCATCAGTACTCACCATTATTACATGGACTGGTGAACGAGAACTTGTTATCTGCCGGCACTGTGCTGTGCTTCACTCAAGCTGGTTAATTCCTGCACTCTCCTGTGTTACTGAATGATCTTTCTTTTCTTCTGAATGGCAGTTTTTAAACGTAGGACTACTGTTTCTTCATCATTTGAGTTTGGGAATTAGGTCTCAAATGAGGCAGCGTATGAAATCTGCTTTGGAGGTCAGGGGTCTTCTCTAGAGTGGAAAACATCTACTTGACCCTTTTTGGGCCCCAAACTCCTCTCCAGGGTGTAGTGAATGCATGGCACTGGGCATCCCTTCTGTAAATGGAGGAGCTTAGATCTCTGGAGGAAACTTCTGGGCTAGTATGTGGCTACCACGAAAATGGCTACAAGTGGGAATAAAAGGGTTTTGATCACCTAGTCTTGAGTTCCAGGCAGTTTTTCTGGGCCATGCCACTAATCAAGCATGGTGACATCGAAGGAAGGTATTCTCCTTTTTTTCTTTTTTGAAAGTGTCTCGCTTTGTCGCCCAGGCTGGAGTGCGGTGGTGCAATCATGGATCTTTGCAGCCTCCGCCTCCTGGGCTCAAGAGATCCTTCCACCTCAGCCTCCAGCATAGCTGGAACTGCAGTGCACACCACCATACCTGGCTAATTTTTGTATTTTTTATAGAGACGGGGTTTCACCATGTTGTCCAGGCTGGTCTTGAACTCCTGGCCTCAAGTGATCCACCCGCTTTGGCCTCCCAAAGTTCTAGGATTACAAGGGTGAGCCACTGCTCCCAGTCTGGTATCTTCTTTTGTACTTTTCAGAAGAACTCAAAATGGATGAGTTGGCATAAAACTGCATCTGCTGCTCTAGTGCCAGTGAATAGGCCATGAAGCTTGTGGCTCGGATGGAACTTTAGCTTTGTGACCTGCCGGGTATTCAGAAAGCAGCCACAGATAGCTTAGGGGTTCAAGACAGCAATGGTGTGTGAACCACCATGGGTCAAGAGGAGCAGTTGATTTGATCTGATCTCCGCTGGCCCCCCAGGGCTTTCGTGCAGACATAGCTGGCAGCCAGATGGTGGCGCTGTGGGCGCAGGCCCTTTCACTAGGGTACAGACAGCTGCGGTTGAAGAGTCTACCTACAGGGGAGCGTGGAGTTCTGCTCCCCCCGTGGGCAACAGGCAAGCCACACGGAGGGCCAACTCTTCAACAAATGTTGGTAACATTTGTGGTACTGAGGGTTGAGAGCTAGGGGAATTCTTAAAAACTATTAGGGGATTCTCTCTTGCTAGTGAAACAGATGGGAAGCCGAGGAGCTACTGCACTTTGGACATTGACTTTAGTTTTAATCACAGACTGTTAAGGCTGGGACATATTTTTCTTTACCTTTTAGACTCAGGGGGTGCATGTGCAGGTTTGTTGTAGAGGAAAACTTGTGTCACAGGGTTTTGTTGTACACATTATTTCATCACCCAGGTACTAAGCCTAGTGCCCAATAGTTATTTTTTCTGCTCCTCCTTCCGCTTCCCACCCTCCCCGCTCAAGAAGGACACAGTGTCTGTTGTTTCCCTCTTTGTGTCCATGTGTTCTCATTATTTAGCTCAGACTTATAAAGAGAACATGGGATATTTAGTTTTCTGTTCCCGTGTTAGTTTGCTGAAGATAATGGCCTCCAGCTCCATCCGAGCAATAATCACAATGTAGGACATCTTTAAGGAACAAAGGTAAAAGTTTCTGGAGGTTGAATGACCAATTCCACTAACCTGTCACAGTTTGAAAATTGCCAGAATGCTCTCTCCTTCAGTATATGGTTTATGCCTCAAGTTTAAAGGAATGATTTCTATTGTCTATGAATACAGCTGGAAAAAACAAAAAACAAAAAACAAAACCCAGTCCAAATATCTCTCTCTTTTGGAATGGCAGTGTTCACAAGCCCCTCTTGCCCAGCTACACAAAGTAGCTAGATGTCATGCACCTGGTCCCACAATGTCGAGACGTGTAGTGATTTATGATCATAATAAATTAGTGTTTCCCAAAACTTACTCTGTGGAACCTTGAGTCAAATAACTTTGGGAACTTTGCAAACTGTATCTTCTTAATTATTGCGAAAGTTGTCAGAATCCAAATGGAGTCATGAATCTTAAGAAAACCCTGACAAATGGAGCCAGCAAAAACCGTAAAGAAGGGATTCTGACACTTGTGTGCCTGATGATGAAAAAGACTATACAAAAACCACAACCTGGCACACAACCCATTGCAACTGTACAAAAAATATATACAAGAATATCTGCCCAGCAACTGCCTGTCCAAACTTGTACTGGTGTCACCCTTGTCATTGATCTTTGTAACCAAAGGTAAGTATTTCAAAAACAATTATGCAGTCCTCATTTTTTTTCTTTAGAAATCTTTGCCTTTTACCTCCCTGACACATATATTAATGGTTTGCTAGGGTATGTGTGTTCCCATTGCAATGTTCTATTCCGTAATAAATATCTTCTTTTAGAGAGCCTCTCTCTGTTATTTAGGTTGGAAATATTCATAACACTTGTGAGCCTATTTCATAGCTCCGAGAAGTTAGATGATAATGTGCCTTTACATCTTGTTTAGTCAATAATTTGCCCAAATTATTTGATCTTGAAATGTTACTTTAGCAAGATACCTATTAACAGTTTGTATAAATCTGTCTGATATAGTGTGGGAGTTATTTTTTTTTTTTAATTCGTCACATCTCTTAATGCTGATATGAGAAACTTTAAGCAGTACTTTTGGTGCCAAGATACTGAGCATAATGCTCTAAGACATTGAGAACACACAAGAAGCAACAAAGTTTGGGAACTGGTAATATGAATTGTTAGAAGATCAATAGACTGTGGAATTCTAGGCTGCTCTCTGGAATGTAGACTAACCCACTGACCATCTGGTAGATTAGGAGGCAGATGAAACCAAGGATGTCCTCCTGGGCCTATGAAAATAAGGAACAAGCAGGAATTAGGAAAGATGAAAATGAGGTTCAGAAGGGGTGAGAAAGCAGGAAAGGCCAAGAGATAATAGACTGTAAACAAAGAAGAAAATGTCAGAGTTAAAGATGGTGGAGGTGGAGAAGGTCTAAGCAGTAGATGGCTGTCCTCTATTTCTGGGTGGATGAAGTGGAGTGGACATGAAGATTCTTGGCGGCTGTGACAATGTGCAAGGAGGGTCTTGAAGAATTAGCAGCAAGGAGAGTAGCAAGCACAGGCTGAGGAGGTTCCTGGAACTCAAATGATAGGGCTTCTAAGGAATAATAATCAGGACACAATTTATGCCACATCCTTCGGCCCTCACCACTGCAGTGCACCCCAGAAGCCCAGAAAGAGCCTGTCCAGGTGCAGGGCAGGCTGGAACTGCTGGGGAGCTAACTCTCCCAAAACTGTCCCCAGCAGCAGCCTGGCTTCTGTGCATCTCAGGTAGGGCAGCTGTGAGATGTGTGCTTTTTGCTTTCTTTAGAAAGAGTTTTCTTGGGCCGGGCGCGGTGGCTCACGCCTGTAATCCCAGCACTTTGGAAGGCCGAGAAGGGTGGATCACCTGAGGTCGGCAGTTCAAGACCAGCCTGACCAACATGGAGAAACCCCGTCTCTACTAAAAATACAAAATTAGCCAGGCATGGTGGCACATGCCTGTAATCCCAGCTACTCGGGAGGCTGAGGCACGAGAATCGCTTGAACCCGGGAGGCGGAGGTTGCGGTGAGCTGAGATCGCGCCACTGCACTCCAGCCTGGGCAAAAAAGAGCGAAACTCTGTCTCAAAAAAAAAAAAAAAGAAAGAAAGAGTTTTCTTGAAGGAGGAAACCCCAGGTGCCCACATAGAATGTATGTGCTCCCCTTTAAGTCCTGCTTTCCATTCCAGCACCACTTCTTCCCTTCCCCAGCAGGTGTTTCCAGCCCCTTCCACAGAAGCTACTTGTGTTGTTAGTGCGCCAGTTCGGGTTCTTGACTTCGTGGCACAAAATAATTTGAGAGTGTGGTCAGCGCAGTGGCTCATGCCTGTAATTCTAGCACTTTGTGGGGCCAAGGCAGGAAGATTGCTTGACCCTAGGAGTTCAAGACCAGCCTGAGTGAGATCCCATCTCTATAAAAATAAATAAAATAAAAAAGAAATAAATAAAAATATTGAGAGTGAGTTCAAAGTGAAAGTAGGTAAAGAAGTTTATTGCAAAGTGAAAGTAACTCTGATAGCTGGATGCTTGAGAAGGAGACAGCGCCATCTGGTACTGAAGTACTACCCATTATGGGAGATGTGCATGATTATTCAAAGGGGTGGGAAGGGGTGTTGCTGTTGAGCATGTTGCAGATGGTTTCCCAAGCCTGCACGTGCGGTGGCCATACAGGCTAGTACATATATCGCATGTCTCATTAGCATATTAATTCTCCACCCAAGGGTGTATTTTTTACTATTATAATGAACACAGGTCAGCTCAAGGACACTAATGTTGGGTTTCTGCGTTCATGTGAATTTGTGAGTTTTCCCATCTGCCCTTTTACCTCCTGACTGCAGGATGTTCTAACCGTGAGCCCAGGATGTGGTTTGTGCACTGTCAGGCAGTTTGTTCTCTCCATCAATTTGGTAAGTTTGTTCTTGCTTGAGGGAGGCTATGAGCATCCTATCTAACCTACCTCACTTGCATTTGAATTCTTGTCTCAATCTGCATGTGGGGAACCCAAACTAATTCACAAACATCATGTCATTTGGCCATGAAGATTACTCTAAAGGATGGTAGAATAATATTATTTCCCCTTTTATTTTATTTTGTTATTATTATTTTTGAGATGGAGTCTCGCTCTGTTGCCCAGGCTGGAGTGCAGTGATGCCATCTTGGCTCACTGCAACCTCCACCTCCCAGGTTCAAGTGATTCTCATGCCTCAGCCTCCCAAGTAGCTGGGACTATAGGTGTGCGCCACCACACCGAGCTAATTTTTGTATTTTTAGTAGAGATGAGGTCTTACGATGTTAGCCAGACTTGTCTCGAACCCCTGACCTCAAGTGATCTGCCTGCCTCAGCCTCCCGAAGTGCCGGGATTACAGGCATGAACCACAGCGCTAGGCCTGTTTCCCTTTTTAAAAAGGAAACAGGTTGTACATTTTTCAAAGCCACCCACGTAGTAAGAAGCTGAGCCGAGAGATGAACTAGCCTTCCGACTTCAAGCTCTATGTTCTCATCCCTACAACCTGAATCCCTATATTCAAGATGTGTTACTGTTCACAAGGTTGGTAGATTATCATGAGGATGGAGAGAGGAAAGTATATATTGATGTGTGAATATTGATGTGAGAGTGTGATAGGGAAACAATGCCCGAGATGAAACATAGGCATTATCAGTACAAGGGAAGAAGGTACAGTGCAATGGATTAACCTAAATCAAAGGTGATCCAGGACTATTGAAAACCATATGTTAACCAAGGTGATAAGTCAAAAGGGTAAAAGACCAAAGACAGAGATAAGTTTATTCATTGTAGAAAGTGGATTTGGGGCTGGGCACTCTGGCTCACGCCTGTAATCCCAGCACTTTGGGAGGCCAAGGCGGGCGGATCACCTGAGGTCAGGAGTTTTCGAACAGCCTGACCAACACGGAGAAACGCTGTCTCTACTAAAAATACAAAAGTAGCCAGGTTGGTGGCGCATGCCTGTAATCCCAGCTACACCGAAGGCTGAGGCAGGAGAATCGCTTGAACCCGGGAGGTGAAGGTTGCAGTGAGCCGAGATGGCGCCATTGCACTCCTACCTGGGCAACAAGAGCGAAACTCCGTCTCAGAAAAAAAAAAAAAAAAAAAAAAGTGGATTTGGTAGGAACCAAAGGATGTCCGAAAATATCTTTTTTTATTGGTACATAATAACCATACACATATATGGGGTACATGTGATATTTTGATACACGCATGCAATGTGTAATGACCAAATCAGGACATTTAGAATATCCATCATCTCAAACATTTATCTTTTCTTTGTGTTGGGAACATTTCAAATCTTGTCATTTCAAAACGAAATAGTTATATTTCGTATAACTATTTTGAAATATACAGTATCTTGTTGTTAACTCTAGTCACCCTGCTCTGCTGTGGAAACTTATTCCTTCTCTCTAACTGTATGTTTGCACACATTAACCGACCCTATACTGCCCACTCTCTCCTTCCCAGCCTCTGGTAACCATCATTCTACTCTCTACCTGCATAAGATCAACCAAAAATATCTTTGAAAGACCAGAGGGGGAGCAAAGTCTAGGAATCTTTTGAGATGTACTCATGGTCTTTAATAAGACATTTCAATATTATAGGATTACACAAAGTAGAATTACAGGCCGGGCGTGATGGCTCACGCCTGTATTCCCAGCACTTTGGGAGGCCAAGTCAGGCAGATCACCTGAGGTCAGGAGTTCAAGACCAGCCTGGCCAAGATGGTGAAACCCTGTCTCTACTAAAAATACGAAAACTAGCTGAATGTAGTGGTGGGCACCTGTAATCCCAGCTACTTGGAAGGCTGAGGCAGAAGAATCGTTTAAACTCAGGAGGCAAAGGTTGCAGTGAGCCGAGATTGTGCCACTTCATTCCAGCCTGAGGGAAAGAGCGAAACTCCATCTCAAAAACAAACAACAAACAACAACAACAACAACAAATGAAAGAAAATAGCGCTACAAAACTGAAGAGATTACAATAGTGGTCTCACCATTATTTTTACTACTCTACTCCCTCCTTTCCTAGCTGACACTAGCTCCCCATCCATGTCTATTCATCTAAAAATCCTGGTGTCCCCTGGCTGTTGGCCTCCAGGCTGCTGCATTTGGTCCCTTCTGTGACAACTTTACTGACAGCCACCAGCTTTCTAACTACACAGAAGTCCTACTGCACTTCATAAGATGATGGAGTGAATGTATTCCTGTAGAACATTATTTGCACAGGTAACCATGGAAATAATACTTATTTTGTCTAAGTCACTTGAGGGCAAACTGTTTCCTTATCTGCACTCTCTTTTTCTTTCTAAAATGAGTTCAAGGTAATTTAGATCAGTGGGGACTAATGGGAAAGACCTTTGTGAAATCAGAAAGCTTGGATTTCTCTCTTCATTTTACCTCTGACTAATTGTGACACTGTAAGCAAGTTTCTTTAGAAGACCCTGTTGAGAAAGGCAAGAGCAGGGAGCCATCTGGTGTGTGAGGTCCCTGCTGGTTGAAAAAGTTATGGGGCTAAAAACAATCTCAACACGATGACTCTGTTGAAATTAGGCACCCAGGCAAATAAGCTGGCCATTGACCAACCCAGGAGACTGCCATTTTCCCCCTGCCTGTACAAAGATCAGACAGGATAAACAGTCCTGGAAAAACCACAGCCCTGCTGAGGGGGTGAGTGTGGGGGGATGACAAGTATATGGTTTCAAAATGACCATAAAGTTGGAAGCATGATCTGTAATTCTCTTGATGCCTCTTGATGAGTTCGAATAGAGTGCACGTGAGTGAAAAAATAAACTATGCAAATGTAGAGAGGGGTGACTGGTTGGAAACATGATTGGCAATGCCAAATATGGCCAAGGATTTGAAAGATGTAGACAATTCCAGGTGAATTCTTATAATGTTATTCATACAGTGCTGTATTAATTCTAAATGTATGAGAAGTATGATAATTACTCATTTTCTTCATATTTTTATTATAAAAAGCTTCAAGCAGAGAAGTTGAATTTTACAGTATATACCTATATATGCACAACCTAGATTTTATAATTAATATTTTACTATAGTTACTTTATTGCATGGCTATTAATCTGTCCATCCCTTTCTCATCTATCAACCTATCTTGTTATTTTATTCATTTCAAAGTAAGTTGCAGACATAAGTACACTTCCCCTTATAATCAATAGTATTTCAGTTCTTTTTATTTTATTTTTTGAGATAGAATCTTATTCTGTTGCCCAGGCTGGAGTTCAGTGGCATGATCTCAGCTCACTGTAGCCTCCACCTCCTGGGTTCAAGATCCTCCTGCCTCAGCCTCCCGACCAGCTGGGATTACAGGTGCACGCCACTGTGCCTGGCTAATTTTTGTATTTTTTGTCTCAAAAATAATAATAAGGAGCCAGGGACAATTTTAACAAGGATGATTAAGTGGAAATGTAATTTATTACCAGACGTTTAGAGTCTTCTTCCCTTCCCTTGTGTACACTCATTTGTGCTGTCTCATTGCCTAGCTTATTGTCTAGAATATAGTATGTGCACTATTAAATATCTGTTAATTGAATGTCAGTATAATCTTTGGGGTCTTAACCTGTTTGGGCAGAAAGACAAGGAAATTAGCTGGATGACCATTCCACATTCTTGTCTAGCTTGGCATTCTGATTTTATCATTTAACTCAATTTCACAGTCATTTGATCTTTTAAAAAGTTTAGAATGTTTTCATGAACATGCCTGCCTGGAGGGCCCTCTTGCCCCGTGCAGTTCACAAAACATCTGCGCCAAAGTGTTTTGTGCATATGAAATTGACTGCTACTGCTTCGGGGCTGGAACAGGGTTGAATGCGATAGCCATCATTTTAACAAACTGCTACATAAAACGGAACTACAGGGGAGTATTGATTGGATCCTCTATCTGCCTCCCCTAGCACTGCTCAAAGTTGAATGTTTCCGTTGACTTTCTAATTGTTCCTTTCCCCCCTTATCTTAGCACTTAAGAATAATACTTTAATACTAAGGAAAATTCAGTATAGCCTGGACCTGTCGTGCATCCCGTTCAAGGGAAGGAGGGGAAGTAAATGGGTGGCAAGAGGAAGAAGGACAATCTAATCGAATACTTATTAGATGCCAGGTATTTTCTTTTTTTTTTTTTTTTGTAACAGAGTCTGACTGACGCCCAGACTAGAGTTCAGTGGTGTAATCTCGGCTCACTGCAACCTCCACCTCCTGGGTTCAAGCGATTCTCCTGCCTCAGCCTCCTGAGTAACTGGAATTACAGGCATCTACCACCAACCATGCCTGGCTAATTTTTGTACTTTTAGCAGAGACGAAGTTTCACCATGTTGGTCAGGCTGGTCTCGAACTCCTGATCTCAAGTCATTTGCCCACCTTGGCCTCCCAAAGTGCTGGGACTACAGGCGTAAACCACAGCACTCGGCCTGGGATTTTCATATATTCTGTATATTATATACTAAATATTTATTTATCGCTCATTATGTGCCAGAGATTTTCGTATACTGTATATATAGTATTTGTCTCATTTGATCTGCAGAGGAACATTGTCATTCTAAAACCCATTTTCCACGCAAAGTAGAAGCTGAGGTTCAAATAAATGAATTTGAATTTAAATCTGAGCTTGGTTGACTTCGAAAACCCAAGTGGTCTCCATGCCCTCACCCTACCTAAAAGAGTTCTATTAACAAAAGGACCTTGTTTTGTTACCGGGGGTCCTGGATACCCCAAAAAGAGTTCTTTCCTGTTCAGTGTCGTGAAGCTAATACCCAAAGCCAAAAGTGCCAAGCAGTGCAGGCTTTATTCTAAGGCCAAGGAATTGGAGAAGTGGGACCATAGATTGCAAATCAATTTCTCAGTTTCTGAGAACCAGGAAATTACAAATTCAGGGTGTCTTCATTGAAGGGGTTGGGCATTAAGAGCAAGGGAAGGAACGTTCATGGTTTTTTTGGGAAGCAATGAAGATTTTCCTGGAACAGGGAGCTGCCTTTTTTTGTCCTTTCTTGGTCTTTTCCGGTCGTTGTCATAGTGATTGTCAGCTGTCATGGTGCTGGTGGCAGTCATTTAGCATAGAAATTGGATTATAATGAAGCTAGAGGTTCTTCAGAGGTCAAGTAAGCGGCCATACTGGGTTTCACCAGCTTCAGCCAGTTTAGTTCTAAGAAGGAACTAATGATCACAGGCATCCTGCTTCCTAAAAATAAGCGGAGTTAAAGCTGAATAGGAATTTAGTTACGTCATGTAGGCATTACATTGGGCAACAAAAGCAGAGAGGGGGCCCAGCTAAGCCACCTAGGCACTACAATGGGTGACAATTTTATAGTATTATAGAAAAGATTCTCTGTCTGGTTTCTTCCACATTTACAGAACTCCAGATTTACTTTCAGGAATCAAAGCACCGGGAAAGATTCAACTTCCTTCAGAGATTTTGGAAACGGAGTTAAGGGATCATTTCTCCTGCCTCTCACTCCTACATCTTCTTTCTTAGCTGGCTCCTAACTCTGTTGGGTATAGGTGATCTGGGTTAGTGACAAAGGATGAAAAATGAAAAAAGGATGCTAAGCAATACCAATTTTCAGGGTAGCAAGAATGCCACTTTGGTAGGCAGGTTCTATGTCTCCTGTGCAATGATTTCCGCTGGCTGGGATCACCCAGCCAGGAGGGTAAATTGGCAGTGTATTTCTGCCTCTTGCCCAGAAGGTGCCCATTGTCTTCATGCTGGTCCTTGGCACCCTGGAACATCCCCCATCCCTGCACTGCAGTGTCCCAATTCAGCTTACTCAGTGTGGCTGGCACCCATCATCCCAAATTATTCCTCTCTGCTCAGCTACAGAATTATCATTTCTATTTCCAACTGGCAACAGCTTGTCACCCATCGGAGATGTATTTCCTTCTAAACAAAGCTCTTATCCTGCCAGTCCTTTGCATAAAAATGTTCAGTGTTTTCCTATTGTAGTTAGAATGAACCCAAACTCCTTGCCATGGCCTATGAAACCTGTGATCTGGCCAAGCTCTCCCATTTCATGTCCCGTTACTCTACTCCTTGCTCTTGGGACCCAGACACCATTCTTGCTTTTCTAAGACATTCCAAATGCATTTTCATTCTCATTTGCTGTAACCTACTTCTTTCCCATCATGCAGGGTGCTGCTCATTTGGAATCTCAGAGGGATTCCTCTGCTAACCCTTCAACCTTGAATAGCTTCCTCCCCACCCACAGAGGCCTCACCTTTATCATCACCTTTTCTATTTTTTCAATGAAAGTTTCACAGTTAGAAATCATGCTTCAGATGGATTTGTTCATTTTGTTTTCTAACTCTCTCCACTGAAATATCCACTCCATTTGCCAGGGGCCATATCTACCTGTTTTTCACTATACTCCTTATGCATAAAACATTGTGTACTCAATAAATGTTGTTCAAATGAAGGCAATGTATGAGCACTAAGGGTTGGCTGACTGTCAAAGCAGAATTCTAGTTACCATGGCAAATGGGTAAATGAAATATTTTGCATAGAAATGGGAGGCAGGAGGTAGGGATTAGGTCCTACACTCTCCCTAAGATTTTCCCACATTACTGGCACACGTAAGTCAAAAACAAATACAGGCAGTCCTTATTGTGCTTGGTTCCAGTAGGTGTGAATATCAGTTACCATAGTTTAGCTTAATAAGCCAGCCTTCTAACAACACAGCTAAAATTTCAATTGTTACCATGATACATTAATTGTGAGTAATTTCATGCTGACACCACTGTCAGGAATCAGTTCACAAATCGTTAAATGAATACCATGCTTATCCTGGTCAGTGACCGAACACATCACTCATTTCAAAGTCTGTTGATGCAGGATCACTGTGTGTCTATTATTAGTTCATACACAGACAGTAAAAGTGTGTAGCTGTGTTGCTTCCTTGCCTCTCAGTGATAAACTCATGACATTTTGCAAAACAGTTACTTGAAAGAGGGATTTGACTAACCAGGATAAAAGTGTAGCAAAGAAAAAAAGTGAAAATGCTGGAAGTGAAATTTGAATGAAACATAAATGGAATTATAGATGAAATAATCAATGTGTAATCAAATTTAGGAAAATTTGAGTAAAATATTTGCACTCCAAGAAGGTTGCTGTACAATCCATAATTTTTTTTTTTTTTTTTTTTTTTTTTGAGACGGAGTCTCGCTCTGCCGCCCAGGCTGGAGTGCAGTGGTCGGATCTCAGCTCACTGCAAGCTCCGCCTCCCAGGTTCATGCCATTCTCCTGGCTCAGCCTCCCGAGTAGCTGGGACTACAGGCGCCCGCCACCTCGCCCGGCTAGTTTTTTGTATTTTTTAGTAGAGACGGGGTTTCACCGTGTCAGCCAGGATGGTCTCGATCTCCTGACCTCGTGATCCACCTGTCTCGGCCTCCCAAAGTGCTGGGATTACAGGCTTGAGCCACCTCGCCCGGCTACAATCCATAATTGACCATAACTATAATCTAGGATTCACCTTGCAAGCTTCCTCTCTGACTGTCCCCACAGTGGGAGAATCAATACAATCTGGACCCCATTACTTTCCTTTACCTCCCTCAGCTGCCTTAAGACTGCCTGCTTGAGTTCTCATCTCTGATTTTCCTTCCAATCTTTATGTTAAAATTTGTCCACCAAGAAGGTGAATACCTACTGGCGATTGCCTTCTTGGATGGTGTCGGGGCTATATTTATTTGGGAGTTCAACAATTCAGATTTCCTAAATGCTATTTTTTTTATATGAGTTTTGTGTTGGAACAAGAACATACCTCTGACAGTATTATAAGACCAGAGCAGGCTTATCCAGCCATGCTCAGTTGATAACAGAATGTCTAGTTATTTTGCAGGTACAGAGCTAAAAAGTTGCAAGTTATACAGCCTGAGTATATGCAGAAAAGAAAACACCTGAAATAAAAATCTTCAAATAACACTAGAAATGAAAGTCTCATCCCCTCATGGAACTAAAAGATCTGACATGACCCAAACCGAGCACCAGGACACTTTCAGAGGTGAGGAGTTCATTGTCTAGAAATGTCTGGTAAGACCCTTCCCCATACCTTACCATAAATAGTCTTGTTTGAAGCCCTTCCCAAAAAAACATGCCCTGCCAGTGCTTCTGCATACTAATGTTTCTGGCATACCAATCTGTCTTCCCTAACACACAAACTTGCCCCAAATCCCAGGCTGAGGACACAGATTTGAGCTGGACTACTATCTCCTTGTTGGTGGACGAGCGATGAAGTTTTTCTTTTTTCAAAAACCGGGCACCACAGAATTGGCTCCTGTGCACATCTGGTGGTGAGCTCTTTTGCTTGGTAGCAAT
The DNA here is from genome assembly GCF_008728515.1 of Papio anubis. NCBI lineage: Eukaryota > Metazoa > Chordata > Mammalia > Primates > Cercopithecidae > Papio > Papio anubis. The sequence goes on from NC_044983.1 coordinate 48,352,744, forward strand.
ATCATCATGCATGCCCAAGCTCCAGGCTCCAGGGCAGCAGGACCTCTGCTCAGGGATTCTCACGGGAAGGGGCTATGTAAGTGGCCTGTGTAAAGGGCATGTATTTAAAAGTGTAAGTCCACACTCACAGGGCAGGAAGGAACAAGAGGCACTCCCATTGTGTGTGTGATGGACACAATATCTGGGCACCAGGAAGCCCTGTCTGTGGGGCTATGGGTGACCAACCACTGAAGGTTCCCCTTCCAGAATGTTGGGAGGCCACAGTTACCCTGATTATACCTGGAGTCATGCTCAGGTTGTAACTCTATGATCTTTAGTCTCTGCCCCAAATGTGAGGCCAGCCATGTCGGTCTTGCCTTTTCTTTTCTTTATCTTTCTTTCTTTTCTTTCCTATCTTTCTTTCTTTCTCTTTCTTTCTCTCTCTCCCTTCCTTTCCCTTCCCTTCCCTTCCCTTCCCTTCCCTTCCCTTCCTTTCCCTCGCCTTCCCTTCCCTTCCCTGCTCTTTCTCTCCTAGGCTGGAGTGCAGTGGTGTGATCACAGCTCACCACAGCCTCCATCTCCTGGGCTCAAGCAATTCTCCAGTCTCAGCCTCTTGAATAGCTAGGACTACAGGTATGTGCCACCATGCCCAGCTAATTTTTTTATTATTTGTAGAGATGGGGTCTTGCTATGTTGCCCAGGTGGTCTCAAACTCCTGGGCTCAAGTAATCTTCCTGCTTTGGCCTCCCAAAGTGCTGGGATTATAGGTGTGAGCCACTGTGCCTGACCCAGCCATGCCATTTCTTTCTATATTCCTCTCAATACTTTTTGCTCCTAAATTTCCTTGCAATTAAATCATAAATCTCTATGCTATAGAATGCCTGCCTCATGGTAAACAAATGCCTCTGTATCTACCAACTCTTTGTAGAATATTTCTTCCTCACCTCTCTGCCATAAGCGAAACCCCTCGTGGAACTAGGTTTCCTATACCTCTCTCAGGAACATCGTTTATTGTGGTTCAGTGGGACTGCTGACATTCTTCCAGAGTGGACTCTAGCCCAAGCTTTCGCAAACTTTCCCCTCTTTATTCAACTGAGAAGTAGAGAGATGTAGAGATGTAGAGATGTAGAGGTTGAAGACAGGTGGGCTCTGACATGTGTGGGCAAAGCCCTTTTCTTCTCTGTAACCCTAACCTGAGTGCAGGTTTATCAGGATGTGCAGGGTGTTCACCTGCTTCCAACTAGGACATGAGTGATTTGCATCCCAGCTCATCATGTTCCGGGCACTGTGCCTAATGCTTTGTATTATTTAATTTAACCTTACAACAGTTTTATGCAGTACTGTTATAGGACTGACAGGTTCATATGCCTGCTGCACATGAGCAGATCAATACATCAAGACAGCAGGCTTTGCAGCAGAGAACAAGTTTAATGATCGCAGAGTACTGAGAGAGGAGATGAGAAGAGACCCCGAAATCCATCTCCTGGAGGAGTTCTGGGCTGGGATTTTTAAGGAAATCATGGAGGGAGAGGGACTGAAGAATTGGAGTTGACTGGCTGGGGGATGGGGATGAAATAATCAGGATGTGGAAACTGCATTCTTGGGTGAGTCATCTCCTTGGGTGCTTCTGACCATCTGAGTCAGGAGTTGCATTGGTATGCAGTACCTGAAGGAAAACCTCAAAGGGAAAATTTAACATTTCATAATGTTCAAGTTGTTATCTATAGATCAGTTAAAGGGAGCTATAGTCTTGTGACAGGGTCTGTGTGATTCTGGGACAGTGGGCACCAAACAGCTATGAGGAAAGGTTCAGAGAGCAGCTGACCTCATGATGAATGCTGATATGCTGCAAGGTTGGTTTATTTTCATTTTTCCTTTCTTTGCTGATTAATTTTATAAAGTTCATAGAGATGGCTTCAGTACAAACTACTGATATGCCCCTTTAAAGGTGAAGAAACCAAGGCTTAGAAAAGTTAAATAATTTACCAGAGACTCATGCTCTTCCTTTGAAGTAACAAATACAAATATTTATGTTTTCACAAAAAAATTGTGGAAGACTATTTTTATAAGGATAATGTCCCCTTTTAAACATGCTACTTTTAAATCTGAGTCATCTTATTCCCTAAAAACCAACAGGAAAAGTGGAAAGCATTGCCATATATATATAAAATATATAATATATAATATTGTATATAATATAATTTATATACATAATATATATTTTTATATATATTTTAGATATATTTTTATATATATATAAATTTCTTTTTTTTGAGATGGAGTCTCACTCTGTCACCAGGCTGTAGTGCAGTGGTGTGACCTTGGCTCACTGCAGCCCCCGCCTCCTGGGTTCAAGCAATTCTGCCTCAGCCTCCCAAGTAGCTGGGATTACAGCACGCACCACCATGCCTGGCTAATTTTTGTATTTCTAGTAAAGATGGGGTTTCACCATGTTGGCCAGGATGGTCTCAAACTCCTGACCTCATGATCCGCCGGACTAGGCCTCCCAAAGTGTTGGGATTACAGGTGTGAGCCACCACATCTGGCCGCATTGCCCACTGTTTTCCAGAGGTTTTGTAGATATGGCATGAGGCCCTCTGGCAATAGTTAAATGACATCTTTTGACAATTCTGTGGCCACAATAGGCTGAACACTAAAACTAATGCTAGATAGATTATGACAGATAACGTTTTTGTCAGAAGCCCTTTCCTCTCTTTTCTGCCATCACAGTACAGTTGGATGTTGTTTGATTGTTGTAGTGGCATTAGTCATCTGATTTTTTTCTTTTTATTGAGACAGGGTCTCACTCTGTTGCCCAGGCTGGAGTGCAGTGGTTCAGTGAGAGCTCACTGCAGGCTTGACCTCGCAGACGCAAGTGATCCTCCTACCTCAGCTTCCTGAGTAGCTGGAACTGCAAGCATGAACCACCATGCCTGGCTAATTTTGGTTTTTTTGCAGAGATAAGGTCTTGCTATGTTGCCAGGATGTTCTTGAACTCCTGGGCTCAAGTGATATGCCCATCTCAACCTCCCATAGTGCTGGGATTATAGATGCGAGCCACTGCACCTGGCCTGAGACGTTACATTTTTAAACTCAACTTTTTAGTTTCAATTTTTTGTTGTTATTGTTATTTGTTTGTTTTTGAGACAGGGTCTCGCTATGTCACCCAGGTTGGAGTGCAGTAGCAGAATCAGAGCTCAGTGCAGCCTCGAACTTCTGGGCTCAGGCAAGTCCCCCACCTCAGTCTCCTGAGTAGCTGGGACTCCAGTTGCACATCACCACACCTGGCTAATTTTTAATTTTTTTTTAAATAGAGATAGTGTCTCTTTATGTTGCCCAGACTGGTCTTGAAATCTTGGAGCCAAGTGATCATCCTGCTGTGGCCTCCCAAAGTGTTGGGATCACAGACGTGAGCCACCGTGCCTGCACAAATATTTTCATATTTACAGAAAAGTTGCAAAGATAGTACAGAGACTTTCCATAGACCCGTCAACAGCTTTCCCTAGAGTTAACATCTTATACCACACATTCTTTATTCATCAGTATCTACTGAGCGCTTAGACTCACCCCTTACTACACATGAGGCATAATCCTCAAAATCACACTGCAAACTCTGCCATGTTATATCTGTTCTTTGGCTCTTATTGGTCGAGTTACTTCAGTACGTGGTCTGTTTTTTAAATTAAGTAGACTCTAGGGTAAGTTCTTCTGGCCTTGGAATCAGAAGACTTGAATTTAAGTCTTGACTCTGCCATTTACCAGTAGCTTGACCCACATTTTTTCTATAACACTCACCCTGTCAATCTGGGAGAGCTGGTTTGAGAATCTGTCATATGTTGATTCTGAAGGAGGATGGCCGTGTCAACCTCATTTCTCCCTGCCTCCCCAGTGTCTTGTCAAGAGCCAGAACTTAGTAAGCATTCAACAGGCAGTGAGTGCACTGGCTGAGTGATTAAACAAGGTAATGTTTAGACAAGGTTAAAAAGATAATACATTAATATTGGCATGCAAATGTTAGGAGTTTTAACTGCTCCTATAAAAACTCATACGATCTGCATGTGTTGCTGGTGTTAGTCATGCACTAACTGTCCTCTGATTGCTGCCCATGAACAACTTCCTGTTTTGTTCATGATGGAGTCTGAACCCCTTGTAAGTGAGTGCCTGGGAAGTGGTAGATGTGAACTGCCTTTTCATCCTATTAAGCTATGTTTAAAAAATGCTAGGTACATTAAAAAAATGCTAGGTACATTAAAAAAATGATAGGCAAAGTGCTAGCTTATTACTTTTGCTAATAAATGTTTTCTGATGGTTCATGAGAATTCAAAAGCCAATGCTGCTCTTATTTCCAATTTTTACTTACTAGAGTGATGATATCCATTTTTGTTACATATTGTTTTCTTGATTTCATTTCATGCAGAAAATAAGTGTGTATAAATCATGCATCTGCATTTTGTTATTTATTTCTGGAAGGCGAAAGTATCTTTATCTAACTCTTGGCTTTCACCTGTAATGAGTTTTGTGTTTCATTTTGATTTGATTTTCTTTCAGTTCTGCTACATCAATAGACAAAGCTTGAAATATTATATTTAGGATCCCTTTGCTGGAAGAGAAAACTAAATATTTCATTTAGTGCTACAGCCCCAGGAGGCTGTATACCATGTCACTATTTCTATGCTTTGACAGTTGAGTGCAGTTGTCTCTTGTTGTTAGTAAATTTCATGAATTTGCTGGTTCTGGGGAAGAAGGGAAAGGTGTAAATATTTGAGTATTCCCTGCATGTAGCAATCCCACAGTGTCAAATCTGTCTAATACCTCTATGAGACAGTCCATTTGCATAGAGAATAAGTGTCCTAGGAAGTAAAGCTCTCAGGAGTGTCGAATTGGAATATATGAATGATATTCTGAGCTTAAAAAGCATATATAAGACTGGAGTTCATTGATACATAAACTTGAAGATTGCTCTGAATGACAATCATGTTGTTATGCTGGTAGAGAATTACGAAGTTTTACAACTGGAGGTCCTATTTTTTTAACCTCATTTTATACATGAAGAAATGGAGGCCAGAAGGGCCAAGAGTCTGTGAAATTCAGGCAGCCAGCAAGAGACTGAGATCATGCAGAGATACAAGCCCTGGGATCTGCCACCCAGCTTTCTCTTGCGAAGGGATGCTTTTCAGCCATTGTTGATTATTCAGTTTGGGGGTTAGTCAGGGCTACTGCTTTTCTGCCTTAGTCCTGCTTCTGCCTCTATTTTAGGAAATCTACTAATTGTACCTGATAGGGCTCTACCTGAGAGGAGGTGAATCTTCAGCTAGCCAATTTTGTGTTTTAGAGGAGATTTGGTAAAGATTCAGTGGGAAGGGCTTTTTTTTTTTTTTTTTGGCCAGGTGCGGTGGCTCACGCCTGTAATCCATGCACTTTGGGAGGCCGAAGCAGGTAGATCCCCTGAGGTTAGGAGTTCGAGACCAGCCTGGCCAACATGATGAAACCCCATCTCTACTAAACATATAAAAAATTAGCCAGGTGTGGTGGTGGGCACCTGTCATCCCAGCTACTTGTGAGGCTGAGGCATGACAATTGCTTGAACCCAGGAGGCGGAGGTTGCAGTGAGCTGAGATTGTGCCACTGCACTCCAGCCTGAGCGACAGAGTGAGACTCTGTCTCAAAACACAAACAAACAAACAAACAAACACATCAAATATAAAAAGCATTTTACAGGATTCTGTTGTTTTAGTCTATGACTCCATGATTTCCTCTTAAGGTCGTTAAAAATATTTTAATTCAGTGGGGCACAGTGGCTCACATCTTTGGGAGGCTGAGGTGGGAGAATCACTTGAGCTCAAGAGTTTGAAACCAGCCTGGGCCACATAGTGAGACTTCATTTGTACTTTACAAACAAACAAAAAATTAAAATAAAAAAATAAAATATTTTTAATGCATTTGCATGTCTTCTTTATTATATCAACATATGGTTTTTTTGTGTGTGAGATGAAGTCTTGCTCTGTCACCAGGCTGGAGTGCAGTGGTGTGATCTCGGCTCACCACAACCTCCAACTCCTGGGTTCAAATAATTTTCCTGCCTCAGCCTCCAGAGTAGCTGGGATTACAGGCACATGCCACCACGCCCAGCTAATTTTTGTATTTTTAGTAGAGACGGGGTTTTACCATGTTGGCCAGGATGGTCTTGATCTTCTGGCCTCATGATCCGCCCACTTCGGCCTCCCAAAGTGCTGGGATTATAGCCGTGAGCCACCATGCCCGGCTGACATACGTACATATTAATATGGAAATCTTATTCCAGAAATACTCTCTATTAATGTGCTTCATCCTATGAAATAAACAAAAAATAATTTAAAAAATAGTACTTTGCAATCTGGTTTGGTAGTCTCCCTCACCCCCCACCCCAGTGGCTGTCCCCATCCCACGCAGCTGGCCACCGCTCCTCCTTGAGACCCTTTCTTCACCTGGCTTTCCAGGACGTGGTGCCCTCCCTCTTCTCACCTCTCCTGCTGTTCTTCATCGCCCCAACCTTCGACCTTGTCTCTATTTACATCCAGTAGAATAAGACACCAAATATGTGGTGGTCACTCCCAGATCTTGATTTTCAGCTCAGACCTCTCCTTTAACCTCTAAATCACATATCCAGGTTTCTATGTAAAATCTCCAGAATAGATCCAAACCCCACTCTTGTTTCTCCAAATTCTCCCCCATCTAGCTATTGGCAACATGATCTGCCAGTTGGCTGAGTTCCAAATTCCACAGTATCCTTGATTCTTTTCTTTTACTCTCACACCCCAAATTTAATAATCAGGATGTTATCTTACCTCTACCTTCAAGATATCTATCCGTAATCTGACGACTTCTCACCACTGCACTCCTATGTTCTAAGGAGTGAAGTCCTGTGTTCTAAGCCACCATCATGTCTTAGGTTATTTCAACCTCTCTGCCTATTGGCTCTGTTGCCCCACCCCTGCCCCCACAGTCTACACAGTAACCTCAGCCACTTTTGACAACTGACTTCTAGTCATGCCACTTCTCTACTCAAACCCAGCAACATGCCACTTCCTGTTCCTAGTTTCCCTCTCCTGGCCATCTTGGTGCTCCCTGACCTCTGGCCACATTTTCCCTGGGTGCCACGGCACAGCTCTTGCTCTGCAGCCAGAATTGCCTTTCCCTAGTGTGTCCTCATGACGCTGTCACTCAGGGCTTCCCCAGTGTTCGTTCAGAGGGCACCTTGGCATCTAAGCCCTTCTCAGACCATTCTGGCTGAAGTTGCAGCTCATATGGCCCGTGGCACTGGCTCTTCCTTAGCTCGTTCCCCCTGCAAGCATTTAGCTTTATCTCATAGCACACTGTTTATTTTATCCATTTTATGTTATCCATCTTCACGTTTATTACCTGTTCTTCTGCTAGAAGGTAAGCCCCACTGGGGCAGGGATTCTTGCCTTTTTTGTGCTCTGTTTCAGGCTCCATCTCTAGAGCAGTTCCTGCCACCCAGCAGACACGGGAATGTTTGTTAATGGTCGTGTGAATGGACATTGGACCTTATAAACTTGATGAGAATCCTGCTTATGTAACCCAAGGAGGATAATTGCACCCTTGGGACCAAGTTTGTTAATTTGTAAAATAGAAACAATAAGAGTCCTCATAGTCTCATATGTTGTTTTGAGGAACAGATTATATAGTTGTATATAAAATGTGTAGTATTGAGTTCTTCACACACTATAGTTGTATTTTTTTTATTATTTTTTTATTTTTTTGGGACGGAGTTTCACTCTTGTTACCCAGGCTGGAGTGTAATGGCATGATCTCGGCTCACTAAAACCTCCACCTCCCGAGTTCAAGCGATTCTCCTGCCTCAGCCTCCCAAGTAGCTGGGATTACAGGTGCCCACCACCATGCCCAGCTAATTTTTTTGTATTTTTAATAGAGACAGGGTTTCACCATGTTGACTGGGCTGGTCTCAAACTCCTGACTTCAAGTGATCTGCCCGCCTTGGCCTCCCAAAGTGTTGGGACTACAGGCGTGAGCCACCACGCCTGGCTATAGTTGTATTTTTAAAATTTATTTATTTATTTATTTATTTTGGAGTTGGGGTCTTGCTCTGTCCCCCAGGCTGGAGTGCTGTGGTGTGATGAGAGCTCACAGCAGCTTTCACTTCCTGTGCTCAAGCAATCCTCCTCTTGAATCTTCTTTCAAGAGCATTTTTTGTATTTATGCAGAAAAATATTAATACATTTTTTATTCCCTGGCTGTTAAGAGAATTGACTACAATTAAATGACCAAGATCTTATAATTATATTATCTTAGTATTTATAATTGATCTTAGTATTATAATATATTAGAATAATATAATATTAAGATCTCAGTGGTTATAATTGTAGTTGAAATACTTCAAGTTATTTTTCCTGAAAGTTGTATTCAAAAACATTTTAATACATTTATAAGTTTTGTTTTTCTAGAAATTGTTAGCACACTTTTTGGCGTCATTATTCATAGTTAAGAAGTGTACTATTTGGTCTCTAGAAATGCTGGTATCTAGAAATGCCATGGTTGCTTTGGGCTAAATACATTGTCTATATCCTTTTATAGCTATTATAAAGGTAACTTTTAGAGAATTAATTGCTTTTTGATGTTTAACATTAAGTGGAAAAAGTAAACATCGTTAATTCTAGGTGTTTTTCCCTGGACTGCTAAGATTTCATCATAGCTTTGGACTTTAAAAATAAATTACTTATAATGTGCGAAATGGTATACATGTCATTTAATATTTTAATTGGCAGTTAGGAATATGTTGACATTTAATGCCACTACTCCTATTCATCTTAGTTCAAATTTTTAAAGAATGACTGTGAATAATAATACAGGTGTTTTGGGGCATAGTGCTGTAATAGTGCATAGTTCCAAAATACATTGCTCAACTTTTCAAACAATTTGCCTTGTTCATATTTTTGTATGCTTTTAGCTTATACTGCAAACACCATGTCTCAAGCTGAAGGCAGATTTCCTCTGAACCACTCCTTTTCCTGATCTCCACCAACAGCATCATCATAGCTGCTTTCCAGGGTGATCTCTTGGGGGTGATCATCCTCAAGAAGATTGATATTTATCATCCAAATATCTGTTACATTTATTCCTGTTACCTTAGATTAATACAAGTTGTCATTTCCCATAAAAACTAACTTGAAGATGAGTCTCTAGGCTGGGCACGGTGGCTCACGCCTGTAATCCCAGCACTCTGGGAGGCTGGGTGGGCGGATCACCCGAGGTCAGGAGTTCGAAACCATCCTGACCAGCATGGTGAAACCTTGTCTCTACTAAAAATACAAAAAAAATTAGCTGAGCATGGTGGCGTTCACCTGTAATCCCAGCTACTCAGAAGGCTGAGGCAGGAGAATTGCTTGAACCTAGGAGGCGGAGGTTGCAGTGAGCCAAAATTGCACCACTGCACTCCAGCCTGGGTGACAAAGTGAGACTCTGACTCAAAAAATAAAAATAAAAAAAAGAAGATGAGCCTCTAGCTCTGACCCCTTGCAGTCTACCTACCATCCAGCCAGTGATTTGTGTGTTTCAGACTAGTCAGGTTCTCCATTGCTGGCCTCCTCCAGGCTGCCTCCTTAGCATAGTGTGTATCATCTGATGTCCAGTCCTGCTGGATGTGGAGCCAAGGGAAAGGGCCTTGTTCAGTGCAGAGAAATCTCCCTGGGCCATCCCTAGGGGGTACCATGTGGTCAGTAAGAAAGCAATTATTCACAAAGGACAAGTGACCTGGAAAAGGTGTGAGTCAGGTGGAGGGTGGGGCTGTTCAAACCAGATAGGATGAATGAAAAAGCAAAGATGGTACTATAAATCAGGAGGCAAGAAGTGGGGGCTCCTAATACATGCAGGTCCCTTAGCAATTTCCTTTCTTGGAGGAAATGTTCAATTTATAATGAGGGAAAGCGCTGCAGAGAGATCATGTTCCTCTTTCTGTCTAGACAAATGAGGTAAGTGTCTTCCCTGCAGCCTGGGTACCAGCTTTCCAGCGCTACTTATTTTTATTTTTATTTTCATTTTTATTTTAAGACGGAGTTTCACTCTGTCACCCAGGCTGGAGTGCAGTGGTGGGATCTCAGCTCACTGTAACCTTCACCTCCCAGGTTCAAGAGATTCTCCTGCCTCAGCTTCCCAAGTAGCTGGGATTACAGGCACATGTCACCACGGCCAGCTAATTTTTGTAATTTTAGTAGAGATGGGGTTTCACCATGTTGGCCAGGCTAGTCTTGAACTCCTGACCTCATGATCTGCCTACCTTGGCCTCCGAAAGTGGTAGGATTACAGGCCTGAGCCATTATGCCCAGCCTCCAGTGCTACTTATAAATACCAAACCCAACCTGCGCAGACCTCCACCTTTTTATGAGTTGTTTCCTCTACCTGGAAGTCCTTTACTCGGGCTTGCAGAGTTACTGCTGCTCTATCACGTTTTCCTTATAGCTGTTTGGTGCCCATTGCCCCAGAATCATGCAGTCCCTGTCACAAGATTATAGTTCCCATTAACTGCTTTATAGATAAGAACTTAAGCATTGTGCTTTCAGATATTCCTTCAGGTCCAGCATATCCATGAAACTACTGGTACCAGGTGGTCTTGAAAACCCCATGAGGAACTGACTCATCAAAGAATGTGGTTTCCACATCCTGATGATTTCATCCCCCTTACTCTGACCAATCAATGACCCTCAGCCTCCATGATCCCCTGTAAAAACCCCAGCCCAGAACTCCTGGGGAGATGACTTGAGGGTTCCTCATGTTTCCTTGCTCAGCTGCCCTGCAATAATTAAACTCTTTCTCTGCTGCCAACCCTGCTGTCTCAGTGTATTGATCTCTTACTGTGCAGTGCTTCTACAAGCCCAGTGGTCCTGTAACAGCCTCGCATTACTCAGTGACATCCTGGAGGACTTTTCCTCTCTTATTTCCTTTCACAGTGTCTGGTACATGGTAAACTCTCAAAGATATTTCCAGTGCATTAAAAGTCAAATATAACCTTAATTCTTTTCATGTGAAGAGATGATAGAGAAGAGAAGAAAGTAATCACTTCCCAAAACTTTTGTTAAAAACATGTAAATTTATTTTATACTTAAAAAGATTTTGTTTTAGATGATTCACTTTCTTTCCCTTGCTTTTTGGCATTTTATTTTATGATTTTGAATATTATCGTAATATGAAATGATCAGCCTAAAGAGATCAAGGTTTTATATTGGCAAAAAGACATCAGATTTAGCTTAGCAAATATGTAGTATTTACAGGATTCAAAACTTTAATCACAGAGGTGAGATGGGATGGGGTGGAGGTGAGAGTTACTATAGAGAGGGACACTGGATGAAAACTGACCCTGAATTATTTGGAAAATTTGATGAGTTTCCATGCAATTGTGCTTCGAGCTGACAATGTAAAGTTTCAACTGTTTTAGTATGGGAGTTGGTGACTTGCTCATCCCCCTGCCTCTGCTTTTTGAATTAGTCATTTAGTCATCTAAGCATAAAGCACATTCTAGGGAACTAACTGTCCAGTCAAGATCACTTGTCAGAGTCTTCATTCTGTCAGGTAATGTAAATAGTGTGTGATTGAGAGAGGAGAGCTTTCTTGTGCACTCTGCTGCCCTTTGTGGAGTACAGATATTTCCAATTTCATATGTGCAGGCTGATTTTATACTGAATAACCCAGGTTTTACACAACGTGCATGGAAACAACAGAGGAATCTGAGAGGGTCGTCTGACTTAAAATTAGATTTGTTAGTGAGTTTTCTTTTTTTGAAAACGTACCTTCTGAAAATAAGAAGTGATATTTTAAGTCTTCACAAAATGGTGTACCCCATATATAACCTCTAAGAGATTCCTGTATAAATAAACTCAAAACATACGGTCTACATTCTACTCTGCTTAGAAAATTAGGTCCTGAGTACACCATGGTGTTATGCTCCACCTACAAATATTCTCACTACTTCTCTGAGTGATATTCCTTTTCTTTCTCTTTTAATTATGAAGAACATAAATATCTGAACATTTGTAGCAATATGAAAGCATATACAGTAAAATTTACTTTTTGATCTTTTTCCTTTCTTCCGTCTCACTCCAGAACTCTAGAGGTGACCTGTATTTTCAGTGGGTGTGTATCTTCCTAAAATCATGTGTCTTAGTTTGCTGGGGCTGCGATAACAAAATATCCCAGGCTGGCTGGCGTCAACAGCCAAAGTTTCTCACCATCCTCAAAGTTCAATGTGAGGGTGTCACAGGTTCCATTTCTCTTGAGGCCTCTCTGTTTGGCTTGCAGGTGTTCTTTTCTCTGTAAGCACTCATCTCCAGTGCCTCTGTGGCCTCTGTGTGTCTACATTTCCTCATTGTAATGAGCACACTGGTAAGATGGGATTAGGGCCGATCCTAACAGCTTCATTTAAACTTAATTACCTGCAAATCAGTCACCTCTTGAGGTCCTGGGGTTAGCGCCTCAACGTATGAACTTTGGGGAGGCACAATTCCACCCACATTGCATAGATGCAGTATCTTTTGTCAGCACAGGCAGGAGTTCAGCACACTTTTTTTTTCTGTGATTTGTTTTCTGCTTAACAATGTAACATAAAGATGTGATTGCAGTATTCCCTAATATGGGTAATCTGTATTTATCACACTATTGATGAACACTTAGGTTGCTTCCAATTACTTGCTGTCATATACACTATTGCATTAAATATCCTTGGAATCATATCTATTTAACATACATGATTATTTCTTTAGGGATAGATGGATAGAAATAGAATTTATGGGTTAATGTGTAGGTCATTTATATGTTTTAACGATACTGCAAAATTGTGTTCTCAAAAGGTTAAATTAATTTGTACCTACCGAAAAACTTTAACTATTAACTGTTAACTATTACCAACTTTGAATATTATCAATTTGTTAAAAATTGAAAAAGAAAAGAGATTTCGGCCAAGTGTGTTGGCTCACATCTGTAATCTCAGCACTTTGGGAGGTCGAGCAGGTGGATCACTTGAGGTCAGGAGTTCGACACCAGCTGGCCAATATGGTGAAACCCCGTCTCTACTAAAAATACAAAAAAAATTAGCTGGGCGTGGTGGCATATGCCTGTTATCCCAGCTACTGGGGGAGGCAAAGGCATGAGAATCACGTGAACCCAGGAGGTGGAGGTTGTAGTGAGCTGAGATCGTGCCACTGCACTCCAGCTTGGGTGACAGAGTGAGGCTCCAACTCAAAAAAAAAGAAAGGAAAAGAAAAGAAGTTTAATTGGCTCATGACTCTGAAGGCTATACAGGAAGTATAGCACTGGCATCTGCTTCTGGGGAGGTCTCTGGAAGCTTCCTGCTCCAAAGGCCAAGCAGAAGCTTCCATGTCACATGGAGGGAGCAGGAGGAAGAGAGCAATAGTATCAGTATATTAAAACAATTTGTGTATCTGATGAGCAAAACTCGCTGTTTTAATATACATTTTTCTTGTAAGGAGAGAGTTTGAATATCTTTTTTATATGTTCCCCATGTAATTTAGTTGCTGTGTGTCTATAAATTGTCTGTTTATATCAGATACCCGTTTTTAATTGGGCTATTGGTTATTCATAATAATTCTTTATATATTCTGACTATTTGTACTTTATATGTTTTACATTTTAAAATATTTATCTTAGATGTGACTTACAGTTTAACCTTGTTTTGGGGTTTTTTCGACATAGAGAGATTTTACATTTTTATATGATCTAATCTGTCAGTATTTTCCTTTTAAGGATTTGTGTGTTTGGGAATGTCATGTCTACTAACAGACAATGGTATCATTTTCCTGTTTGTTCTTTGGTACGAATTAATTAAACATTTTTCTCTTTTTAACCACATCATAGGGTTAGACTATACAGAAGAACTTGCAGTGAAACATGAAAGTCTACTTTCCTTGTCTATACCCTCACTGCACACATACCCCTACCTCCCCAACCTGGGCAACCACATTCACTGCTTAGCTCTCAGCATTCTAGCTCATTCTCTATGCATTTACACATGTCTGTATATCTTATTGTAAAGGCATAAATGATACCCAGATACAGGTTTGCTTATTTTACTTGCTTTTTCCATGCAACAGAATGTCTTGGAAACTTTAAATATCAGTACAAATAAGTCTACCTTATTCTTTTTACTTTCTTGGAAATGTTAAATGTCAGTACAGGTAAGTCTGCCTTACTCCTTTTAGTGGCTAAATGGTATTGCATAGTGCTTATCTTATAATTTATGTAAGTACTTCTGCCATGATCAATATGCAGGCATTTTAAAATTGTTTTGCTATTATCACAATTTCAGAAAGTAGAATTATTAGTTTTGTTTTCTAAGGTTTAGTCTAATTTTAATCTACTCGATACTTATTTTTGTATTCAGTATGAGAGTAGGAGATAAGGCTGTCAGCCATATGTTGAGCAGCCCATCTTTATCAATTTAAACTGTTATTTTCTTATATTTAAACAATTATTATGCCTAATTAATTCTGCTTCTTGACTCATTGTTCTTATTTTTCCTATTGCTATGTCAAGACCACACTGTTTTAATTACTGAAAAATAATAAAATGCTTAATTATCTGCTTGAGCAAGTTAATCCATATTATATTTTTTTCTAAAAGTATTTAGGTAATTTTTATTATTTACTTTATTTCCTAAATGGGGTAGAGATAGCTTGTTAAAATATGGAATATTTAAAGGTTATTTTATAGTAACAGATTAATTTTGGGGTTATCAATCTGTTATTTAGTCTCCCACAATAACTATGTCATGTCTCTCCTTTTTTTTCTGTTTTTCTCTGATTCATATTTTTCTTTCTATTTACCTTCCTATCTATACCATCATTTCGATATTATAAATGGGATCTTTTTCTTTTTACATTTTTTGCAGGGTGGTACAGAGTCTCACTCTGTTGCCCAGGCTGGAGTAGAGTGGCACAATGTCAGCTCACTGCAACCTCCACCTCGCAGGTTCAAGCAATTCTTCTGCCCCAGCCTCCCAAACAGCTGGGATTACAGGCATGTGCTTCCACGCCCAGCTGATTTTTGTATTTTAGTAGAGATGGGGTTTCGCCATGTTGGCCAGGCTGGGCTCGAGCTCCTGACCTCAAGCAATCCACCCACCTTGGCCTCCCAAAGTGCTAGGATTATAGGCATGAGTCACCTCTCTCAGCCATTCTTATTAAATTTTATAATTTGTTATTGCTGCTATATAGAAAAGTTATTTTCTTTGCATATTTATCTCGCATCATTAAAACCCAGTCTTGTCTCTGAGAACTTAAAAATTTAAGAAAAAAAATAAAGTTAATATTCAAATTAGAATATAGGAATAATTAGGGGTGCAATTATGTGACCTATTGTGTTCACTTACAATGACCATAAGGAGCTTAATGTAGGAGCAACTCGACCTGGTCCTTTAGGAAAAGGCAGCTCCCTAAGCAGTGGATTACAGTGAACAATGGCATGAAGATGAGACTGAGTATGGTAAATGCTTAAAAGGGTGATTAGCATTTCTTGGCAGATCAGAGAAGAAAGCTAAAACCCAGTGAGAATAATGGATAGAAGGGTAGGGTGGCAATGGTGAAGACTCTTCAAAGTCAAGTGGAGTAGTATGGAATTAATTCAATAAGTAAAGGGATTCATTCTGGGGTCAGAGAAGTGCCATCCAGGCAGTAGAACTGTAGAATTATTTCTGGCCCATTGAATGCAGATGGAACCAGGGTGAACTTGCTAGAAAGCCATTCGAATCATACAATCTGCAGAGAAAAGGGCCTGAAACAAGGATAATGGTAAATAAATGATGCGCTTCCAGAAAAGAAAAAATCAGATGAAAAAATTGAATATGAAGGAAGAATAAAATACTTAAAATATTTTTATTTTAGTAGACTAGTAGTATTGTTGCAGGAAACAGAGGACTAGAGAGACTGATATGGGGAACAGGATTTATTTAGTTGTACACCAGCTCAGTGGATTCGTATCTGAAAAGCTGAGCATTGAACAAAGACTGAGTGGGATTTTTATAAGCAAACTTATAGAAGCAGAACAAAAGCAATCAATCATACAGTGACAGGTCACGTAATCTATGGCATAACTGTTGACTTAGCATAACTTGTGGCCATGGTCTTGCATAGCTAGTGGACTTGCAACTGCATCGAAAGAAAAACAGGAACTGGCTAAATACAGACATTTGTAAATCATAGTCATAATTATTAGTTCAGAGAAGGAGAGACAGTAAAGGAATTTGTTTTTCTTTTCAACTTTGCTCTGGAGGGGGCTGTCTGGAGAATATTCCTTCAACCTTAGCTTTACAGATAGTGTTATCTTATAACTGTTCTTGAAGTGATCTGGCTAAGTAGAGGAAAATTTGTGTTTCTCATTTAACCCTTGCTTTATTCTGTTTCTCTCTTTTCATTTCTGCCTCAATATGATTACCAAAGTGGAATGGAAGCTGTTTTAGTGAGAAATAAAAATAAGTTTGTGTGACAGCATGTTTAGATAAGTATTGGAATAATAGAATGTATATTTGTTAGAAAACGGAATCTAGGTGATGAAGGAGCTGAAAGAGCTCGGCAGCATAGCCTGCTTCTTTCTCGGGCAAGTTGTCTTCTGCCAATCTGCTTTTGATTTGTAGTATGGTTAGACTTGTCATTGTTGGATTTCTATTGATGTTAAAGGGGCTTTATTGTTGCTTTTGTTTTGGTAGAAAGTAATTAAACTAGTGAAAAATGATGAGCTGGAATTGGTTCACAGATAATATGATTTTCTAAAAAGTACAATTATGTTGAAGTTAAGCTTTTTATAAGAAGTATTTGGTGTTCTATAAAGGGTAAAGACATTAGACTTTTTTTAAACTTGAAGGTCGCATTTATAGGGGGGAAGGTGGGAACACGAGCAATGCTTGCAAGAACCACAGCAAAGGAATGATTGTTTTTTAATTTTTATTTTTATTTGAGACAGGGTCTTGCTCTATCATGCAGGCTGGAGTGTAGTGGCATGATCTTGGCTCACTGCAGCCTTGACCTCCTGGGCACAAGCAATCCTTCAGCCACTCAAGTAGCTGGGACTACAGGTGTGTGCCACCATGTCAGGCTAATTTTTAAAAAGTTTTTATTGAGAGATGTGCTGTCACTATGTTGCCCAGACTGGTCTTGAACTTCTGGGCTAAAGCAGAAGTTCTGCCTTGGCCTCCCAAAGTGCTGGGATTAAAGGTGTGAGCCACTGAGCCTGGCCTCCACAGCAAAGGAATTCGTTCTGTTGATGGATAGTACAAATTTTTAGCCTATAGAAATTCACAAAATACATATGTTATCGATATCATAAATTGCTTCTTTATTGTAATCAGTAAACAAGTATTAACTATTAAATATTAAAAGCAGTGAGAACATTTCAGTCTCCTAAAACTCCTAAATCTCAAAGCTTAAGAAGAAATATTTGACCAAAAATATTACACTAAATTTATGGAATTCTAGAATGTATCTTTTTCATATAATAAATCTTGTGAAAAAAAAACCCAAGTAGCAGTTATAGAAACAGGTGGTGGTAATATAGATGCATCTTAGACACCCTCGTGTTAAGCTCCTGATTCTTCAAAACGTATTTCTTTTTATGTTCCTTGGAATATTATAAAGGCTGGTCAGAAAACTAACAGCATTTCAAGGATACAGAAATTCCCAGTAGGGATACACATTTATTTGATAATTGATTCTGATTACTAAATGGCAAAAATAGTGGAAAAAACATAATTACATATAAGCTTGATTGAGAACTGCCATTGACCTTTTAGACTTTTTTGATGTACAATTCTGTAGTTTTAACACAGGTATATATTCACATAGCCACTACCATTATCAGGATATAGAATTGTGCCTTCACTAAGAAGCTCCCCCAGGCTGCCTGTTCTCACTATCCTCCCCAGACCTCCCAGGCATTTGCCGTCATTTATCGTACTTTGTCACTATGATTTTGTCTTTTTGAGAATGTCATACAAATAGAATGGTGTAGTTTATAACTTTTGTGACCAGTTCTTTCACTCAGCATAATGCCTCTGAGATTCATCCACGTTGTGTATATCAATTCCTCATTCCTTTTTGTTGCTGTAGTATTATTCCATATCACTGTTTTGCCATTCACCCACTAAAGGACATTCAGATTGCTTCCAGCTTTTGGCAACTATGAATAGAGCATCTATAAACATTCATGCAAAAGTATTTATGTGAACATAATTTATAATTATTCTAGGGTAAATATACCCAGGAGTACAATTGTTGGGTCATACGGCAAAGTGGAAGGTAAATTTATTAAGAAACTGCCACACTATTTTCCAAAGTGGCTGTGCCATTTTGCATTACCACCAGCAATATATGAGAGTTCCAGTAGTTCACGTGGCTGTGGCGAGTGTGTGTGTGTGTGTGTGTGTGTGTGTGTGTCAGGAGCTAACAGGCATGCAATGTGGGCAGAACCAAACTGAAGAAAAGCCAGCAGATTTTTGTTCACAGATATGAGTTTTGGGAGCACAGCAGGTGGCGGAAGCCATCAGGATCAAGAGAGGCCAAGTCTCTAGCACATCGGGCTGCATCTTTCTCTGTTCCTGTCCCCAGGTGGGCAAGTACTGCCTGGGAAAATCAGCCAGCAAAATTAGAGCCAAGACGGTGGTGGTGCCTCAGTATTTTCAGAGGCTTTAATGTTTTCTCTGTTTCCCTATTCAGGGTTATCTCTTGTGGCCCTCACAAGTAGCTATTTTATATTTTTTGCATACTCTGACACCTGCTTCTTTTTTTTTTTTTGAGATGAATTTTCCGTTTGTAGCACAGGATGGAGTGAAGTGGCCTGATCTTGGCTCACTGCAACCTCCGCCTCCCAGGTTCCAGCGATCCTCCTGCCTCAGGCTCCGGAGTAGCTGGGATTACAGGCAAGTGCCACCACACCCGGCAATTTTTTTTTTTTTTTTTTTTTGAGGCAAAGTCTTGCTCTGTCACCCAGGCTGGAGTGTAGTGGTGCGATCTCGGCTCACTGCAACCTCCGCCTCCCGGGTTCAAGCAACTCTCCTGCCTCAGGCTCCCGAGTAGCTGAGACTACAGGCGCATGCAGCCGCGCCAGGCTAGTATTTTTTGTATTTTTAGTAGAGACGGGGCTTCACCGTGATGCCCAGGATGGCTTCGAACTCCTGAGCTCAGGCAAACCGCCCGCCTTGGCCTCCCAAAGTGGTAGGATTACAGGTGTGAGCCACCGCACGTGGTCTAATTTTTTATTAGTAGTAGAGATGGGATTTCACCATGTTGGCCAGGCTGATGTTGAACTCTTGACCTCATAACACCTGCTTTTTACTAAAGATTGGAAAATAACTTTACTCCCCACTTTATGAAGAAAAGCCATACCATAAGCCTTTATTTTCTCGTGACTTCTATTCTCATCTGTGTATTGATGACATTTTGCATCTGTAACTCCATCCCACATTACTCTTGAGCTTGAGTTCCATAGGCACTCCCAACTCAGCATTCCTAAAACTCAGTTTCCTACTCCTCACTACCCCTGTGATCAGCGCCATCCATCAGCACTCAAGCCAGAAACCGCGGAGGGATCGTTTTTGATGTCTCCCTGCCCCTACACTACTTGCCACATCCTTCCACTGCCGTGCCCACTGGAACCCAACCTCGTTCTGGTCAGCTCAGCTTTCTTGCTGTTTCCCCTCAGCTCTTCTGTCCCCAGGCTCTTACACCCAGATGACTCCCTGCCCAGGTCTTGCACAGCTCCAGTCCATTCTTCCACCCTGTGGCTAGAATGATTTTTCTAGAAATTCCTGTTTCCTTTATGTTCTTATGCAAATCCTGGATGGGCTTTGAGGTAGGAGGTGGGACTTGACTCTAGAGGTGGGGATCGGACATTGGACCCAATTGAGGACTAGCTGAAACAGGAATGGGCTGGGAGCAGCTTTCTATAAGACATGCCCACCGGTGTGCTATGTCAGTTTACCATTGCCATGGCAACACCCAGAATATACCACCCACTTCCCATGGCAATGACCTGATGATGCAAAAGCCACCATCCTTTTCCTAGAAATTTCTGCATAAACGATCCCTTCATCCACATGTAATTAAAAGTAGGCAGACATATGACTCCTAAACTGCCCTGAGCTGCTGCTCTGTGCCTATGGGGCAGCCCTGCTTTGCAGGAGCAGTCATGGTGCTGTAACATTGCTGCTTCAATAAAGCTGTTTTCTTCTACCCTACCACCAACTTGCCCTTGAATTCCTAGGTGAAGCCAAAAACCCTCAGGGGCTAAGTCCCACTCTGGAGCTCATGTGTCTTGCCTCAGCTTCTCTACTTTACTTGGGAAATCCCAAGTCCTAAACCCTAGAGCTTAAGGACTTCATGGTTCCTCACTGTTTACCTCTCCAGAATCTTCTCTTGCTGGTCTCTGTACTTTGCCATCCTAGAGAATAAGAATCCTCTAGAATGCTTATTTTATTTGTTTTATTTTATTTTATTTATTTATTTATTTATTTTGAGACGGAGTCTCGCTCTGTCCCCCAGGCTGGAGTGCAGTGGTGCCATCTCCACTCACTGCAAGCTCCGCCTCCCAGGTTCACACCATTCTCCTGCCTCAGCCTCCCGTGTAGCTGGGACTACAGGCGCCCACCACAGCGCCCAGCTAATTTTTGTATTTTTAGTAGAGATGGGGTTTCACCGTGTTAGCCAGGATGGTCTCGATCTCCTGACCTCATGATCCGCCCATCTCGGCCTCCCAAAGTGCTGGGATTACAGGCGTGAGCCACCGCACCCGGCCTAGAATGCTTATTTTAAATGCAGAGTCCTGAGCTCCAGAATGTGGTTTAGTAGATGAGCTCCAAGTTCAGGAAACTTGTTTCAACAAGCACTCTGGGTGATTCATATGTAGGTGGTTTATAAACCACACCTGGAGAAAGCCTGCTGCTCAGGTTGTACCTGGGCTAATTCTTAAAGTTTCATTCTGTGTTTTACCTTTAGCATTTCCACATGCTGTGTCCATGGCCTAGAACAGACTTCCGTGTCTCCCCTTACCCCTTCCTTACCCCCAGCCCAGCTTGGCTCTTTATCCTTCTCTTTCAGGGTGCAGTTTACAAGTGGTATCTTCTGGAAAGCCCCCACGATCCTTTCAAAGCCCAACGAGTAGGCTCCCTTTCTTTGTACATGCTGAGGAACTTGTTACATTGTCACTTCTGTTCACTCTGTTTTCTCTGCTTGAGCTGAGGAGCTCCTGCCTTTGGTGACTCTTCCAACTTGGGTATTTTCAAAGAAAGGGCAGCCTTGTACCAGCACCAGCACCATTAAGGAAGATGCCTATCGCTTGGCAGTGCAAATGTTACCGACATTACATGGTGATGCATGGTTTTCATCCTTTCCTTCAACATAATGCCAAAGGCGAATTTCCCTTAACCTCAGTTATACATCTTGTCAGCTTTGCTTGGGAAGAAGCAGGGGATACCCCAACAAAAGTCCAGTATTGAGCCCAGGATTAACTAACTTTCAACAAGACATTTCGGTAGAAGGAAATTAACTTCGCTTATTAAGTAAATGATGAGTTTCTTTGTAAGTATATTTTAAAAATTTGAAGCCTTATTTGTCCGTGATACTTAAAGATGAAATGAAGACCTTAGATCATTTAGGGTTGTTTGTTACTGTGTTTGCAGGTTTCCATTGGAAGAGGGGAGCACTTCTGGCAATAGCTAAAGCTATTAACAATCCCATGAAAAAGATGATTAGCTTTTACGCTTTCAAGTGAGAATGTTGCTATGTTAATGCCCAAATGTATCAACATCGGCAAAATCAGATTTAGCTGAACAATTATAATAGAATGGACTGAGCTGCCACCCATGCTTTTAGATGTCCAGGGTAAAAATAATTTCCCCTCAAGACTAATTTTTGAATTATTGGTTTTATTTTCCCCATAAAACAGGGAAGAACTGTGTGACTCAATTTCAACATTCCTGTATTTATTATCAACATATTTCACCCACTCCTACCTGGCAGGGCATCAGGTTTGTGCAATCAGTGACTATCCTGAGTTTTGTCAATTGAGCTGTTGTTTGGTGTCTGGAAACCAGAGAGATTCACTTGGTATTATACTCTGGGCTATGTGCAGCTTATTGCTTTCTGCATGTTAATGTTGGGTGGAGAGAACTTTAAATGTGTCATAGATTGGATATTAATGAGAAAAATAAAATCAAAGGAAAGGGAGAAATTGAATGCAACATCAGGATTTTATGAAGAACATTCCCTGTTCTGATTTGATTTTATTTACTGCACCAAATGCACCACGTGCCAAGCATATTCTATTCAAATAAGATTTATGAAGTACATTTTCTTATTTATTTATTTATTTATTTTTGGACAGAGTCTCACTCTGTCACCCAGGATGGAGGGCAATGGTGCAATCATAGCTCACTGCAACCTTGAACTCCTGGGCTGAAACAATCCTCTTGCGTCAGCCTCCTGAGTACCTGGGACTACAGGCGTGAACGACCATGCCTGGCTAATTAATATTTTTTTTCTTTTTTCTTTTTCTTCTTCTTCTTCTTCTTCTTCTTTTTTTTTTTTTTTTTTGTAGAAACAAGATCTAGCTATGTTGCCCAGGCTGGTCTTGAACTCTTGGGCTCAAGCAACCTGCTGGCCTCAGCCTCCCAAAGTGCTGGGATTATAGGCATGAGCCACATACTTGGCCTGAAGTATGTTTTAATGGATGGTGTCCTGTAGGCGACTTTTCCAAAGCATTTTTGTTTGATGTGTTCAATGTCATCATTGGCACTTAACATTATTCCCAATAGTTTTCATAGATACACCATATTTTTGTGGCACTTATTGCAGCATTTTTTTTGTTACATAAATATACAGGAAGTATTTAGCAATATAAGATAGATGAGTTATGCCATTAAAAAATGTATGCATGGTCCCTGCATGCATCCAAAGGATGCTGAGCAACAAACATGGCTTTCACGTGTCCTGTTTCTGCCCTTAGTATTCCATATCTTTCTGTGTCCTAGAGGCCAAAGTCCCAATGCTAGACCTAGTGGTTCTGAGTTCACCAGGTCATCCCTCCTGGGGCCATTCTCTCCCACAGCACCCAATTGCTCCAACATATCTTCTCTCTCTTTGAAACGTTTTCACAACAAGAAGGTGCTGGAAAGGAAACTATGTACTTCTCACACTGTGCTGTTTCACAGCTCTGTAACTTTGCCTCAAAAAAAACCAAGACAGAGTGCTGTTGGTCATTCAGTGGGAGGCGCCTATGTTTTTCCCTCAATTTTTTAAAAAGATTACTAGGTAAACCATGCAAATGAATATTCAGATATTCAGCTTCTGTTTTTTTTTTTTTTTTATTTTTTTTTTAGAGATGGGGGCCTTGCTATGTTGCCCAGGCTGATCTTGAACTCCTGGCCTCAAGCCATCCTCCCATCTCAGCCTCCCAAAGTGCTAGGATTACAGGCATGAGCCACCACACTCAGCCTTCAGCTTCTGTTTTAAAATATCTGACTTTGTTCATGCAGAGATAATCCCGTAAAAGAAAGATGATTAAAGTTCTAATGAGAGCCTGTCAGTTTTCTAACCTTCAACTTAGCTTACCTACTCTTTGGCATGAATATCCTAATCTAGGTATCCAAAAGAACTTTGAATGTTGTTACCTAGCAACAAGCTTTAAATTTTAGTGAGGTTAAGTAAGTTTGCCCAGAATCCACACTGTATCAGCAACAGATACCTGGCTAGGATTAACTCAACTCCATTAGCTTGAAAAGCCCTGTAAGTCAAGATTGCCTTCTTAAGTATAAATAAATATAATGCTTCAAAGAAAATAAATACTGTGATGTTTTGAGTCTTTACTATATTTGAAACTCTCTATATGGTTATTGTGGTTTTTTTTTCTCCTCCTATTCAATTGGCTGGTGGTTTGCTCTTGTCCTCCCACATCACACACATCTACCCAATTGCTAAGTCCTGTCAGTGCTCCCTCCTAAACATCTCGAACGCTCACTTGCTACTCACATCCGCCTTCCTTCAGTCCTGGTTCATACTACCATCACCTCTCATTTGTTCTCTGTATCTAGTATGACCAGAATGTTTACTTAAAAGAAAAAAAGAATCAGTCCACAAAGATGAAATGCAAACCACTCTAATTTGGCTTAGACTTTTCTGTTGTTGTTTCTCATTCTCAATGGCACTGGAATTTTCTGTGGAATATCATTTTCTGACTCTCAAAGCTCACAGTTAAGACAATTGTGAAACCAGGAGGTCGAATGGGACAGAATGGGAAGGATTCATTCATACAGTTATAATCTTGTTTGTCTTTTCTGTGGCCTGGAACGTGTGTTTCCTGAGAGTTTTAAGAAAGGGCTCCTTTCTTGTCCAGCACCAGTGAGGCGATTGTTTTTGGCCTGGGGAACAGGGCCACCTGCAGCCCCGAAGATGCTAAATGGGTGTTATTATTGGATAATTTTCAATGATCTACTGTTCTTACTAATGGAGTGATCCAATGTTCACTATGACTAATGTTGACTTCTTAAATCATTAGAAAGTTTAGGAAGACAAGTATCATATTATTAATATATAATTATAACTATATAATATATAATTATATATATTAATGTATACAAATATATAACAGCATATAAAATATATATTTGGTGCATATTATTTCAAAAAGTTGAGTAGTTTGTTGTAATGAATGACATTATTGGTGCTTTTCATATTTTAAAATATTTTTATTTTTGTTAATATATGTTTTATTTATTGTCAATAAAGGTCACATATTATTTTTGCCAAAAAGGTATTAGAAAACCAGTTTATTTATTTTTTAATTTTTGATACAATCTTGTTCTGTCTCCCAGGCTGGAGTGCAGTGGTCCAGTCACAGCTCATTTGCAGTCTCAACCTCCTGGGCTCAAGTGGTTCTCCTGCCTCATTCTTTCGAGTAGCTGGGATCATAGGTGTGCACAACTGCACCTGACTAATTTTGTATTTTCGTAGAGATGGGGTCTTTCTATGTTAGTCAGGCTGGTCATGAGCTCCTGGTCTCAAATGATTTTCCTGCCTTGACCTACCAAAGCGTTGAGATTATAAGTGTGAGCCACTATGCCCAGCCTGATTTTGATTTTTAAAACTTTTACTTTGAAATAATTTCAAACATTCAGAAAAGTTGAAAAAGTAGTATAAAGAATTTCTGTATTCACCAGGTCCTTGAATAACATCATTCTGTTATAACATTGATGAGGAAAAAACTGATTCCTGCCAGGGACCTCTGTTGGAGTTTGTGTGTTCTCCTTGTGTCTGCGTGGGTTTTCATCTCTGGGTCCTTGGACTTCCTCCTGTATTCCAAAGCCATGCATGTTGGTGAACTGGTGTGTCTACATGGTCCCCCAGTGTGAGTGTGAGTGTGCTCTGTGATGGGATGGCACCTGTCCAGGCTGGTTTTCACTTCCTGACCTGAGCTGCCAGGATGGCTCCTGCCACCCGTGAAACTAAACTGGAATAAATGGGTTGGAAAATGAATGAGTGAATACAAATGATTATAAAGCAAACATTCCTAAAGTCTATGATAATCATAGAAATGCACAAAAATAGATGATGCAATACGAACATGCTCAGTGAGCTGCCATATTTGTGACTGCTTTTGAATTGAATGGTGCAAGGAGATGCTCTTGACAATTTTTGCTATGCAAACATTTATTCCTTGAATTAATCCACCACCACTTCGATATCATCACTCAATGAGTCATCAAAAATTGGATAAATAATTCTTTTTCTTGTGTTTATTAACCTTTATTAAATTAATGAAGAGTTCTCATTTATTTCAGTGAGAATTGAATACATTTATTTCAATAAGAGCTCTCCATAATTTAATAAAGATTAATAAAAACAAGAAGGATTAATGTTAAAGTGTTTTGTGTCTTTATTTAGAAGTTTGATGATGTTTTTATGACCAGAAATGTGCTGTAGGAATTTAAGTCTTATTTATATCAATTAACCAATGGGAAAATTGGTTTCATTATGTGTCATTTCATTTAGAGTCTCTGTTTCCAAGAACCCATTGATGACATTCAGTGAAGACATACTGTAGTCTCTCTCTCATCTCCCTCCACCCACAGCATTATTATTATTATATATTTTTCTGAATCATTTGAGAGCAATTGCTGACATGATGCTCTTTTACCCTAAAACACTGCTGTGTGTGCTGCCTAAACACATGGACAGGCTCCTGCATAACAGGTACATCCGTCCATATCGGGAAGTTAGCGTTGATACAGTGCCACCACTCAGACCTCATTCAGATATCCCCAGCGGACCCAACCATGTTCTTTGCAATCCCCCTTTCTCTTTGGAAATAGGATTCAATCCAGGATCTCATGCTGCACTTACCTTTCATCTCATTTTGTTTTCCTTCTGTCTAGAGTAGTTCCTCACATTTTCCTTGTCTTTTGTGATGTTCATATTTTTGAAGAGTAGAATCCAAGTGTTGACCTTC
Organism: Papio anubis; assembly: GCF_008728515.1. Taxonomy (NCBI): domain Eukaryota; kingdom Metazoa; phylum Chordata; class Mammalia; order Primates; family Cercopithecidae; genus Papio; species Papio anubis. The sequence continues at coordinate 48,379,231 of NC_044983.1, forward strand.
ATTTGAGATTCATCTGGTGCTTTGTCACGATTAGATTGAGGTGACGCATCACCGAAGGGACTTTTTAGGCTGGGATTGGCCAGTCCACACTGCTTTGTGCGTGACTTCAGAGGCCGTCGGGGGTGATCTTTGGTTTTGTGAGTGGTTCATAACTTTTTTCTCCCCTGTTCCTTTTTTTTTTTTCTTTTTGAGACAGAGTCTTGCTCTGTCACCCAAGCTGGAGCATCCAGTGGCGTGATAATCAGCTCACTGCAACCTCTGCCTCCTGGGTTCGAGCAATTCTCCTGCCTCAGCCTCCTGAGTAGCTGAAATGACAGGTGACAGCCACCATGCCTGACTAATTTTTGTATCTTTAATGGAGACGGTGTTTTGCTATGTTGGCCAGGCTGTTCTTGAACTCCTGGCCTCAAGTGATCTGCCTGCCTTAGCCTCCCAAAGTGCTGGGATTACAGGCATGAACCACTGCGCCCGGCTGAGTTCTCACTAATTTTTGGTAAGTCAAAAGTTAACCTGCCCCTGTGGCCTGGCATCCACTTCTTCAGCAGTTCCTACCCAGTGCCACTAAAAGGGTCCCTCATCACTTTGCTAATAAGAACATCCTCTATGAGTCAGCATCCTGGCATCTCCCGGTTTAAATGCACAAACTCCAGCTAAACCCAAGACCAACTACATCAGATTTTGCATTTTAACAAGTTTCCCAGGTGACTCATACACATATTCAACTTTGAGAAGTACAGCTCTGAGAACATAAAATGTGCATTATTTCATTAATTTTTTCATTCCAGAATATCTGAGTGCCTACCATGTGTTGGGCAATGTGGGAGCCTGTGGGAGAAGGAGTTTGCTTTGTTACTTTTATTTTCTGATCTTGGACAGAATGCATTTAAATTTTGAATACATTTTATACTTCTCCTTTAAACTCTAAAACAAAAATCTTCAACCTCAAAAATTCTAATTCACTTGGTCTAGTGTGGGTCCCCAGCACCAATATTTTCTAAAGGTTCCCCAAACGTGCCCCTAATGTGCACCTAGGTTGGGCCATTATCACAACTTTAGCACATGTGGAAATCACGAATTAACTGTATAAACATACAGCAATCGTAGGAATAAAATACTTCCAATATCGTGGCCTCTTACTTCTAGAACTTTTCTCCAGGCTTTTATCTTCGTCTCTATTTTATTCCCATTCCATATCCTTGTCATGGTTAAGAAATGTGCCCCTTCCAAATACTAACTTCAAATATTTCACTTTCAGACCACCAGCTTCTGCCTTTAGTTCACTCTCTGTAGTGCCTGGACTCCAGTGTTCCTGGGCCTTACTGAACCCCTACCACCTATGCCTCCCTCCACAAGTTCACGTTCCCCAACCCCCTCACTGCCTCACCGCCTGTCTTCCACAGTGGGCGCTTTATTGCCCATCACCAGGAACTCCTCCCTTGGCTGCACCTCCAATTCCCTTGCCCTCACTTACTTCTCACCACTTGCTTGGAAAAACCCAAACCTGATTAAATGCTCTCTTCCTGCTTACTCTGAACCGTGTAGCAGCATATGCACATAAAACAAACAAACAAGCAAATAAAAAAATCCCAGATTATGTTAACCCAACAACCGGTCTCACTTTAAATTCAACCGCCTCTGTCTGGCAGTTCCACTCCTTTCCCTAGTCCAATAACTCGCCCTTGTGCTAGATGATGATTTCCCACCTTAGTCATTCTTCCCAGACTTATGGCTCCTCCTTCCCGTCCCCACTAGGTGATGCTTTTTCCTATTTCTCTGGAAAAAGAAAATTAAAAACAAGTTCTGCAATCTGCTACCGTCACCTCCAGCCTCCTCTGCGTCTGAACACGTTTACTTGGCCTTCTGACTGTTCCTGTGCACACCCAAGACCATGCCCTCCACTTGCACTCTGGATCTGGTCAAGCTCTTGAGATGCCAATCTGTGCTGCTTCTTCTGGGTCACCAGTTTGTGTCTATTGAATCATTTTCATCAACTTTCAACCATGCTTTTTCATTCCATTTAAAATAAACTCTTCGGCCCCACCCTCCCAGGCCAGCTACTGCCCCTCTGCTCTGCTTTGCTGTCTTGTCTTTTTTTGGAAAGCCTCTCTGAACTCTTTTTGCCATATGTGTAATGGAAGAGAATGGCATAGAAAGAGAGAAAAGCTACGAAGAGAGATTAGAGGCGAGGCAGACAGTGGGAGGGAGAGGTTAGAAAGTTAATTCTGATTCATTTAAGTTTCCAGTATGTAACTAGGTATGGATCTATTCTAGGATTCATGTATTTAACAACTGTTTATTGGTTAGCAGGCTTTTTTTTTTTTTTTTTTTTTTTTTTTTTTTTTTTTTTGGTGCATAGGATACAGTAATGAACAACACAGAAAAAGAAATCCTTCCCCTTAAATGAGAGACGGGGTTTCACCATATTGGACAGGCTGGTCTTGAACTCCTGACCTCAGGTGATCCACCCACCCCAGTCTCCCAAAGTGCTGGGATTACAGGCGTGAGCCACTGCACCTGGCCTGTTCAAGCGTTTTTATATCACTTAATCTCTACCTCCTCTTCCTCTTCCCAGAGCCCAGTGGATAGGGCTGAAAGTTCCAAACCCCTACTTACTTGGTCTTTCTGGTGACCAGCCGCATCCTGAGGCTACCTAGGGATCGTGCTCTAAGTCACGCTATTTGCATAAACTCAGTTGTGATGAAAGCTGCTCATTATGAATTAAAAACGACACTTCTATCACTTAGGAAATTCCAGAGGTTTTAGAAACTCTGTGCCAGAAGCCAGGGTCAAAGACCAAATATAGTTTTGTATTAAAGCACAGTGACCTTTCCTTCCTTTGAATTTCATAAAAGAATACCCTTTGAACATCCTACCTAGTTGTCTTTAATCCAATTAAAGATCAGGTCAGATATAACTCCCTTTCCTCTGTCCTAATTAACTTCACTTCTAGAGAAATATTTCTGGACTGTAGTTTCTAGTGGATTTGTTTTGTCTATTATCAGTTTATTTTTAACTGCCTTTCTTTCAAAACAGTTCCTATTCATTCTTTCATTTTCAGTTAGAACATGGGATAGTTTTATGGAACAGTTTTCTCCTTTCTTTTAAAGCCTATAGATGATGACATTTAAAAAATGACATCAGATCTTTCTAACTGCATGATGTTATCACATAGTGAATCTTACCCACCTCCATACACTCTGTTTGTAATTGTTCTTGTGTCAGGCAGTTGGAAGCCGGCCTTGAACTGTGAACTGTGAGCAGCGTGGTGAACTCAGCCTTGCCTCCATTAAAGTGTCTTTGTCAGAAGACTACATTTTTAAAAAGCTCTTTTGCATCACTAAATTAGAAGAGACTGTATCAAATAATATTCACTGCTGATGAGATGGAGTTAAACTGGTTCTCATGCTTCCTTGGCAAATTTATAAATTCACACAAACTTTTGGAAACTAATTTGGCAACTAATTAAAGAGCTGAGAAAACATTATTTAAATTATTTCAAAAATTCTATTGAGGAAACAATCTAATATGGGAAAAAAAAACTTCTCTAAAGGAGAATGTTTATTGCAAAGTTAGTGAAAAAGGATAAAAATCATAAAAACAAATCTCCAAAATGGAATAATAAATAAGTAATCCATGGTATTTTTACTCTAAGGAACATTGTGTGGCAATCAAATATATCCAATGTGGAAAAATGTGTGTTATATAATATTAAGTTAAAAAATGCAACTATGTACACAGTAATTACAGCCATCTACAGAGACATATTTTTAAAAAATCTTGCAAGGAATTTTTTTTTTTTTTTTTTTTTTTTGAGACGGAGTCTTGCTCTGTTATCCAGACTGGAGCAGTGGTGCGATCTCGGCTCACTGCAACCTCTGTCTCCGGGGTTCAAACAATTCTCCTGCCTCAGCCTCCCAAGTAGCTGGGATTATAGGCATATGCCACCACATCTGGCTAATTTTTATATTTTTTAGTAGAGACAGGGTTTCACTATGTTGACCAGGCTGGTCTCGAACTCCTGACCTCAGGTGATCTGCCCACCTGAGCCTCCGAAAGTGCTGGGATTACAGGCGTGAGCCACCAAGCCTGGCCAAGAATTTAAACAGAATAATGATAATTGAATTATAAGAGTAGTAGGGTTAGATATATTAATTTTTATTTCTTATTTTTCAAATTTCATTTAATACAGTTATACAACTTAAAGTGTAAAATAATGTTCTAGAATAGGGTTACACCATTTGAATTTGGAAAATTCTGATATATTGTTGAGTTGCTTTCTAGGATGGTCAGATGTAGCCTAATATAGTGTATGAGAATGCTGATTTCACTACATGCTCTTCCCCAGTGAAAACTGTCTTTCAAAACACCTTTGTTAATTAAAGAAGCAAACATGTTTTGCTTCTGCTGTCGCTCTTATCCTTGTATAGATTAAGGTATAAGTGGTCTTTTATCGTTGTATTATTCATTTTTGTTTTTGAGACAGGGTCTTTCTCTGTCACCCAGGCTGGAGCGCAGTGGCTCCATCACCTCAACCTCCCAAGTAGCTGGGACTATGACATGTGCCACCATGCCTGGCTAATTTTTGTGTTTTTGTTTTTTTGGGAGAGATGGGGTCTCCCTATGTTGCCCAGGCTGGTCTTGAACTGTTGGCTTCAGGTGATCATCCCACCTCAGCCTCCTGAAATGCTGGAATTACAGGTGTGAACCACTACTACGCCTGACTTTTGTTTGTTTGTTTTCATTTTTTTGTTGATTATTGTATTATTCTTATCTCCCCTTTTTATTTGTTAAATAATGTTATTAGGTATAAAGATTTTTGTGTTTTTTTTTGGTGTGTGTGTGTGTGTGTGTTTTGTTTGTTTTTTTTTTTTTTGAGATGGAGTCTGACTCTGTCGCCCAGGCTGGAGTGCAGTAGCACTATCTTGGCTCACTGCAACCTCCACCTCCCGGGTTCAAGACATTCTCCTGCCTCAGCCTCCTGAGTAGCTGGGAATACAGGCGCCTGCCACCACGCCTGGCTAATTTTTGTATTATTAGTAGAGATGGGGTTTCACCATGTTGGCCAGGCTGATCTCGAACTCCTGACCTCAGGTGATCTGCCCACCTCGGGCTCCCAAAGTGCTGGGATTACAGGTATGAGCCATTGAGCCCAACCTAAGTATAAAGATATTTTAAAATTTTTTATGCTTAATAATGTGGGTTTTACTATGATTTTCCTATACATACATAACTTTATAGTTTTTCATTGTGAGCTATAATGTACATCCTGAAGTGTGTGAAAATGTGTGTATGTGTATGAAGAAATATAATGATGCCAACACTCCAGAAGCTTCCTTCATCTCTTTTTCTCTTCTTGATCACAATGTTCCTCTTTGCTTTAGCAGTAACTGCCTGTGGTAGGCATCCTTTATGATGGCCCCGATTGGTATTCATGTAAACTCCTCCCACTGAGTGTGGGCTGGACTCAGGGACTTGCTTCAAGCCAATAGAATCCAGCAAAAACAATGGTGTGCCAGGGACTTGCTTCAAGCCAATAGAATCCAGCAAAAACAATGGTGTGCCATTTTTGAGATTAGATCTGATTGTGGTTTCTGTTTCTTCCACTTCCCCCTCTGTCCTCCATTTCCCTCTCTCGGCTCTTGCTCCAGAGGATGCAGATCCCACACTATGAGCTTCATGGGGCAAGGAACTAATGTCTCCTGCCAACAGTCAGTAAGGACTGAAGGCCTCCAACGACCATGTGAATGAACTTGGAAGCAGCTCCTGCACCAATCCAACCCTGAGATGAATGCAGCCCACGAGTACCTTGATTGAGTCTGTGGGAGACCATGAGCCAGAGGCATACAGCTAAGCCACACCAGGATTCCTGACCCATAGCAGCTATGGAATAATAAATGTTTTTTTGTTTTAAGCTGCTAAATTTTGGAATAATTTGTTATGCAACAATAGAAAACGAATACATGATTCACCTTTATGGTTATAATTTGTTTTTCCTTTTATTTATTATATAAATAGTCCTCCCTAAAAATTAAAAATCAATGATAGGTATATCCTCCCATATGCATTATTTATACTTGTCTTTTGTGCCATCATGATTGCAGTATTTATCAATCTTGTGACATGTAGCTATAGTTTATTTTTGTTGCTTCATGACATTCCATTCAAATATATGTCAATTTATTGCCTTACTCTTGATGGACATTTGGTTTGTTTGTAATTTTGGTTGTTCTGAACTGTAGTGCTGTCAACATTTTTGTACATGCACACTGGTACATATATGCATTCATTTCTCTGGAATGTGTACTTAAAATTTGCTGGGTCATGAGATATTGATGTCTTTAAATCTTCAACACCAAAGTATTTTTTGAACTGTTAAATTAACTCTTATTCTCCCATAAGCAGGTTATTACAGTTTTTTGACTCCACTTTCTTGTCAACTCTTAGGAGACTTCAAATATCTTACCAATCTGGTCAGTATATGATGCTACTTTGTGGTTTCAATTTCCTTTTTTAATGCAGTTGAGCAGCTTTTCATACATTTATTGGCCACTGGGATTTCCTCTTTATCAAGTATCTATTTGAGTCATTCTAATTTCTACTGGGTCTGCTGTATTTTTTAAAATTTATTTATAGACTTTGAAAATAATATTCTGCATGTAAGTTCTTTTTGTTTTAGTTATACATTGCAAGTATCTTCTTTTGTTTTGCAGGATGTCCTTTTTCATTCTTATGGCATGTTTATTTGAATGAAAGAGCTATCTTGTTTAAGAAATCTTCCACTACTAGAAGATTGCTAAGATATTATCTTAAATTTTTTTTGCTAGTTTTGCCTTTCACGTTTAGTTATTTCATCCTTCTTAAATGGACTTCCGGTACAGATGTGAGGCAGGAGTCAAATCTGTTTTTCCTGCATGAATACATAATCGCCCCAGCATGTTTTGTTGAAAAGTCCAGCTTTTCTCTGCTGTTCTGCTTTGTTATAAATTTTGTGCCTGTGTCTGGATAGCGTATTCTGTTCCATTAGTCTTTGTTTCTGTCCGTGCACTAATAGCTCACTGTCTCTATTACTATAGCTTCATAATGAGCTCTGGTATCTGGTAGAGCCAGTCCTTCCACTTATTTCTTTTCATGAGTGTGTTGGCTATTCCCTTTGCATTTCTATATATATTTAAGAATTAGCTCATCCAGTTACATACACATGCACACACTCACATGCACACATTCTCAGGATTTTAACTGGGATTGCATAAGCTAACTTAGAATTCATGTCTTTATAGTTCTGAGCCTTACAATCTGAACACGTTATATCTCCCATTATTTGGGTTAATTTAAACATGTTTTATACAGAAATTTATATTTATCTTTATAGATATTTTGAACATCTCTTGCTCATTTTTTTTTTTTTTTTTTTTTTTGAGGCGGAGTCTCGCTCTGTCGCCCAGGCTGGAGTGCAGTGGTGCGATCCTGGCTCACTGCAAGCTCCGCCTCCCGGGTTCACGCCATTCTCCTGCCTCAGCCTCCCGAGTAGCTGGGACTACAGGCGCCCACCACCGCGCCCGGCTCATGTTTTGTATTTTTAGTAGAGACGGGGTTTCACCGTGGTCTCGATTTCCTGACCTTGTGATCCGCCCGCCTCGGCCTCCCAAAATGCTGGGATTACAGGCGTGAGCCACTGCGCCCGGCCTTCTTGCTCAGTTTTTAATCTAATTACTTGATAATTTTGAAGCTATTAATGGTATTTTTTAAAACTTTAATTTCCTGGGGTTTGTTTTTTGCTAGTATACCGTTATTACATATATAGAGAGAGTACATTTTATTAAATTATCCTATTAATTGTAAGAGTTTTTCTGTAAATTCTTTTGGATTGCTTATCCAGGCAATCATGTCACCTGTGAATAATGATGTCCTTTTTAATTTCTTCAATTCATTTTATGCTAATGAAATAGTTCCCTCTTTCTAGAACAAATAGGCACTGATTTCTACTAATCTTTTACGATTTTGTTTAAAAAAACACTTATAATGTTAAAAAACTAATATTAATTTACCTCTAGAATTTATTTTTATGTGTTTTAGGAAATAAGACTCCAACTTTGTTTTTCCCAAAGGGTTAACCAATTGTTCTCACACTATAAATTTACTGATACATCCATTTGCCCTTTTAGCATACACTAAATTTCTGTGTACACTAAGGTTTGTTTTTTGTTGATCTGACCTGCTTCATTGACTTGTTGGTTCTGGCACTGATTATTGTTTTCTAATACCCTTACATGTTGATATAGTGATTAATTCTTTAAATGCCAGGTCTCTTATAAACAGAGAGTACATTTCGGAATTATAGTCATATTTTAGGAGATTTTTTAAAATCACTGGCAAACATTTTCCAAACCCCTAAAGATCTAAACTTGCATCCAGTTGGTGTTTCAGATTTTATGATTTCATAGTTATTAAATTACTAATTTCTATGACAGGAAGGGACAGCAGCATAGAATTGTCAAGTGAGAAAGACCCCAAGGATAGCTCTTTCAGACTCTCACCCTGAACAGTGACTTATTTTAGCAGGTTACGGTCTTGCACATGGCCACCTCATCTGTACTTGCAACCTTCAATACTAGGAAGTGAGCTATGACACTGGGCAGTTCAGTCTAGGTTTCAAAGATCCTCGGTAGTGAGTTCTACCTGCACAAATCTCACTCTGTACAAGGTCCACCCATAGGTCTTACTTTTGTCCTTCAGAAACACAGAGAAATGCTTAAATCTCTTTTATACATGTTTGCTATTTTAATATTTGAAGACACATATCACCACACCTTCCTAACTCTTATTTTCCCAGAGTGATTGTTTCCAATTTCCCTTAAACTTTTGAGGCTGGGTTATGCCGGCCTAGTTGTGTTCAAAGTGTTTGGTAATTGCCCCCTTTCCCACACACCTGCCATTAATAGCAATAGCGACAATTACAATAACAATGAAAGCAATGTAACACTGAGTCTAAATAGTATTCAAATGTGGTCTTCAGGTAAACTCTATATTCCTTTGATTTATGGACCCCACTAAGGAAGCCTTGGCTGCAAATAAGAGATGACTCACCTACTGGTAAGTTAAAAAAAAAAAAAAAAAAGAATTTGATTTTTTCACATCACCAGAAATCTAGAAGTGGGGGGTGTCACTGGCATTCAGTGAGAAGGTCAAGTGTTCTAGGTCTCTGGGGCTCATCCCTGCAGCCCTTAGTCTTCCCTCTGGCTCCACGCATCACTGCATCAATCAAAGATGAGAAGTGGATGTGGTGCAGACGGGGCAGAATTTCACCTCACATGCTTACCTCTAAGTGAGGAAAATCCTTCCCAGATGGTCCCAGGACAGCGGCTTAAGCCTCTTTGGCCAGATTTGTGCCATGGATCTATCCCAGACCTCAGACTGGAAAGCTTCCCTAAGATCAAAATATCTTAACTCAGCCTGGGCTACAGAGCGAGACTCCGTCTCAAAAAAAAAAAAAAAAAATATCTTAACTCAAAAGGTTTTCAAAATTCAGGTTTTATTAACAAGGCCTGGCTGGGCATGTACAGGACTGGCCTGTAATCGCAGCACTTTGGGAGGTCAAGGAGGAAGGATCACTTGAGCTCAGGAGTTTGAGACCAGCCTGGGCGACATAGTGAGACTCCTATCTCTAAAAGAAAAAAAAACTAACAAAATTAAAAGAAACAAAAACAAAACCCCATGAGGACTAAAAAACAGGCTAGCTTTGGAGTAGATGAGAAACAGTATCTGCCATTATCTGTATCTTTGTCTATATACTTTACTACTATTGATGTATCTTCTGGCACTAGCTCTTCTATTATTGTTATTTTAAATACTCCCCCCACTCCAGTGTATATTGATCTAATGATCCAATAATACTCTTAGAAATTGATACTGATGGCCGGGTGCGGTGGCTCACGCCTGTAATCCCAGCACTTTGGGAGGCTGAGATGAGTGGATCACCTGAGGTCAGGAGTTTGAGACCAGGCTGGCCAACGTGGCAAAAACGCATCTCTACTAAAAAAAATACAAAAATTAGCAGGGTGCAGTGGCGGGTGCCTGTAATCCCAGCTACTCAGGAGGCTGAGGCAGAAGAATCACTTGAACTCAGGAGGCGGAGGTTGCAGTGAGCCAAGACTGTGACACTGTACTCTAGCCTGGGTGATAGAGCCAGACTGTCTCAAAAAAAAAAAAAAAAAAAGAAGAAGAAGAAATTGATACTGATAAATTTAACCAATACAATCTGAATATGGTTAGTAACAAACAAGTAACCTCTCACTCACCTTCTAGGTTTGGTTCTGCCAATCCGTAAAATTACTTTTGGTAGCAGGTGACATAATACCTGACCAAACATGGCTTAATAATAAGAGTCATAGCTGGGAGTGGTGGCTCATACCTGTAATCTCAACACTTTGGGCGGCTGAGTCAGGAAGATCACTTGAGACCAGGAGTTCAAGACCAGCCCAGCCTGGGCAACATAGCAAGGTACCTCATCTCTACAAAAAATAAAATAAAAAACTTAGCTGAGTGTGGTGGCGCAGGCCTGTAGTCCTAGCTACTCAGGAGGCAGAGGTGGGAAGATCCCTTGAGTCCAGAAACTGAAGGCTATAGTGAGTTATGATTATGCCATTGCACTCCGACCTGTGGGACAGAGTGAGACTCTGTCTCTAAAAGAATAAAATAAAATAAAGTTCGCTATTAAATGCCACACAACAATAATGAGACACTTAGGCAATTTTATGGTTGGTTAATACAACCCCTCAATGATATCAGAGCTCCAGGTAGACAACATATGTCCACATCAGGATCTGCCCCTCCTTTCCTTCCTTTCCTTCTGGCTGCTATGTCTGTAAACTTGGGTTAAGTTGCAATATAACACATCTAGAGGCTTGCTGGGCCTTGTAAGGGAGGGAATGGGCTACACCTAAGAAGAGCAACAAGGCCTATTTGGCATGCAATTGAGGGATACTCTGGGGATTCTAAGGGTGCGTGGTAAAAGTGGCCAGAACATCAGGTAGAAAGAAGAGAGTTGGTTGTTTTGGGAGCCCTTTCTTGAGATACTGGATTTAACACCCTATCACTCACCCTGGGACGGCTCCTAGAAGCATGGAGAAAGCAGCAACATGGAAAAAGCAACAAACATGGAACAAGCATGCTTTTCCAAGGGGTCAAGCAGTCGCTAAGCAGCAGGCAGCTGCTAGGTCAGCCCACCACACTTCCATCCACATAGCCACGAAGGAAGCAATGAGTCCAGCTGGATCCAGACAGCACAGCAGGCAGTAGGAGCTTCAAGGTCATTCATCCTGACCACCAATTTAAAGGAGGTGAGGCAGAGTGGGCCCAGGTGAGTACTGTTCACACAGGGTCTCTGTCACAGCTGAGACATTCCAAACTTAGGACACCCTGATCTTATGTAGGGGCTGCTAACATACCTATCACTTCTCCTCTCTGGAGACGTATTCTCTTTTATTATCCCAGAATGTTTTAGGGTGGGGAGGCAGACTCTAGCTGTCTTATCCTGAAATGTGAGCAAATCTGTTTTCTGCCTCAGAGCAGCTTTGCTGATATCATTGAACACTACTGTCAATGCTTTTTGCTCAAAAGATGTGAAGAAACACCAGAATTGTCTCCCAACATGCAAAGTGAAATTGAAATGCCAATATTGCCATGGCAGAAGGAATTAAAAGGCTCAGTGAAGTTGGCGTGCTATGAATATACCAGGCAAGGCTGGAAGGTCTATTAGTTCATTATGTTCCATGAAACAGCTAAGAGGATACACCATTTACTAAGACCTCAAGCAACACACTAGCAAAAAGAATCACGAAAATATATTTGGTGGTAGCTCTATAAACCATAGCTGATTGTAAAGAGGCAATTTTACAGATCCAGGCTCACTGATAATAAAGAGGGCCATTGAACCCTAGAGCATTAGAGGCCAAGTGGTGAGACTTAGTCTCTAAAACCAGATGTATGCAACTATTACAAGGAAAGGTGGGATCAGAGTGGTGGCCAAGAAGGACTGATCTGCAAATGTTATGGAGGTGGTTAATAGAACCAGCACCTCTAAAGACAAACAGATGGGCAATACTCATTTCATACTTGCAGAAGAAATCAAGGATGGATGTCCAGAGGCTGAAAACAGTCAGTCTCTAAAGTCAAAATTGCTTGCACAGTTTCCAGACCTGAGGCAGTTTTCAGACTTGGAAACCATGGACTAAAGAGGACGCTGGATTTCCAGGAGAAAGGATCTTGTAACACATGGCAAACACAGATGGTAGTGATGATTCCCATAGTCCTTCCCCAGAGGGAGGGATGCCTGTGTACTCATACTCAGGTAACTGTTTGTTGGACACCTGCCTGGCAGCTTCTTGGTCCAAACATAAGCCTTCTCCATTTTAGTTATAAGGAATACTATATGGAGTGCAGGGATCCTGGGGGCTTTTGGGGGCTGCAGAAAAAAATCATGCCAAAAGATACTAAGTGAAAGAAAAAAGTCTGTTTAAAAAAAAAAGGAAAACAAAGTAAAAAAAAGAGAGAGAAGAAAATTAGATTATCTAGAGTTTAAACTAGGCTAAACCACTAGGGGGAAAAAAGTGAGACATGGCAGAGAAAAACAAAGTATAGTCATAATTAAAATAGTATTTGCCTGTTGTTTGGAACAAAGGGTAATGGAAAGAACTTCATTCTAAGAAAGTTTTCATGAGTTTTTCTTCTTTTCTTTTTTTTTTTTTTTGATGTGGAGAAATTGTAGTCAATGAGTATATTTTAATGACTTTTTTTTTTTTTTAGTAAAGGTGGAACTATTTTAAGTGTTAGCATCTAATTATTTAATCAAAAGACAGATAATTTCTAATGGAGTATGATTAGGATGTTATATCCAGCCAGAAATAATTCCTATTTGCCGCTAATGAATATATTATATACAATCTTGAGACACGTTTTGTTAATGTAATCGCATTGTCATTACGTTCTCTTTGACACTGGCTGTCTGCGGGGGTAATCCAAGCGACAGGAGAGACTTGTTTCTGTAGAATTGCTGCTCCAGAGAAGCTTCATGTGACTCATGCGCCGCCGGGAAAGTGCTGTGTGTACAAGACGAACCAGGAACATTCAGAATCTGTCACACAAACGGGGAGAAATATCAATTATGTTAAAATTGTTAAAAGAATGAATACATTTCTTACATGGAACAGGCATTTACATGTATATGTATAAATCTGGGTCTCTTTTATGTTGTTTGCACTTATATTTTTATTTATGCGTTCAGATTTTGGGATATGTATGTGTGTGCCTTTGAGAGTGAGGACATGATGGAGCAGCACCTTTGTAAATGTAAGACTTTGAACCATACAGCAAGCTTGAGAACAAAATAAAACAATGCAAAGCATTTGGAATCTCTAGTTTCTTCTCTGCCGTTTAGTAGCTATTGACGATGTGAAAATTCCTTCATTCTCTGGGCCTGGAGTTCTTGTAAAGGACAAAGGATGACCTCCCCTACCTTAGCACCTTCTCCGAGGCAAATTCTCTCTGTCCTGAGAATGATAAACACCAACTTAAAAATATGTGTATCTATAAACATTGAAAATGTAAAGGAGATATTATATATACATAATATACCTATATCCATACATGTGTGTATAATCGCTCTTCTTAAAATTTAGAGGCAAGATATGCAAAAAATCACTAATAGTGGTTTTCTGTGGGGACAGGAATAAATTTGGGAAGGACGTTTTTACTTTTCATTTCATTCCTTTCTCTACTTCAGAATTTTTACTCTCTCAATCTCTGTGTGTGTGTGTGAGAGAGAGAGTGTGTATGTGTGTGTGTACATTAGAAAAAATAACCTCTCTTCAGTCTTGATATTGTTTCAGCTTGTGCTCTTCTCCACAGTGGGCCCCAAAAGATGTGGTTTCTGTTTCAACATCAAACACAGGCTTTTTCTAGGGCCCAGACAAAACTAGTATCTGAAAAGAGAAAGCAAATCCGAGGGAAGCAGGTCGGCAACATCTGCTACAGCATCGTGTTCAAAGGGCCCGAGAAATTTGTTTTTGATAAGCTGCAGTAAAATGTATCTGCCTGTAGACAGAAAAACAGGCAAATAAGTCTCTACGAATTTTTATTATTTTAACTTAGACTTAAAAATTGTTTACATTTGCCCTACTTGCCATATATATTTCGCTTTCTGAAAAGTTTGAGAATGAGTTTCAGAATTGTGCCTCTTTGCCTCTAAATACTTCAGTATGTATTTCCTAAGGATATACCAAGAATATTCCTAAAAATACAACCACAGTACAGTTATTCAAATCAGAAAACTTAACATGGATACAAAGCTGTTATTCAATTTGTAGTCCATATTTAAATTTTGGAAATTGTTGCAATATCTTTTTTGAGACAGAGTTTTGCTCTTGTTGCCCAGGCTGGAGGGCGATGGTGTGATCTCGGCTCACTGCAACCTCTGCCTCCTGGTTTCAAGCGATTCTTCTGCCTCAGCTTCTTGAGTCGCTGAGATTACAAGTGCCTGCCACCATGCCCAGCTAATTTTTGTATTTTTAGTAGAGACAGGGTTTCACCAAGTTGGCCAGATTGGTCTTGAACTCCTGACCTCAGGGCGTCTGCCCACCTAGGCCTCTCAAAGTGATCCTGCAATATCTTTTATAGCTATTTTCCTCAGATCTATTCAAGAATTACTTGTTGCATTTAGTTGTCATATCTCTCTTCTCCTTAATCTGGAACAGTCTCCCAGTCTTTGTCTTGCATGGCCTTGACATTTTTTAGGAGAACAGGACATTTATTCTGTAGAATTCCTTTTAATTTGGATTTGTCTGATATTTCCTCATGTTTAGATTCACTGTATGCAAGTTTTTGACAAATACTGGAAGAGGATTTGTACCTCTTTTTGAAGTACCTGATGGTTGAGTTGATGTGGTGTCTGTAGATTTCTTTACTGTCAAGTTTCTATTTTCCTCTCTGTAACTAATACATACATTGTGAGGAGATACATGCACACAACACATGACTATATTTATATATCTATAAAAAATAAGCAAGACCCCATCTCTACAAAAATAAAAATACAATTAGCTGGGCGTGGTAGTGCATGCCTGTAGTCCCAGTACTCGGGAGGCTGAGCTAGGAGGATCACTTGGGCCCAGGAGTTTGAGGCTACAGTGAGCTATGATCATGCCACTGTGCTCCAGCCTGGGCCACAGAGCAAGACCCCAAAACCACACACACAAAAAAACAAAAAATAGTCATACTGATATGATACCTCTAGTTCCTTCCAATCCAGCACCCCAGGGTTTATGCTCTTCTTTCTCAGTTCCCTGTTTTAACTCTGGTCATGTGGAAGAGAGAGTGAAGTTAACATACAGAAAAGCAGAAAAAACCTGGACAGAAATCCCTGGTGCTAACATAAATCCCTCTACGCCTGCCTTTCCCAAGGTTTTTGAAAATTCCAGGAAACCTTTCTTTTTCTAACTAGTCTAGTTGGATTTTAGTCTTTTGCAACTAGAAGATTGTTGACTCATACTGTGATGAGGGAAAATCCAGTGTCATCATGGTCCCTTTGACATTCTTCTTTACAAATAGTTTTGCAATGATAACTCACTAACTTATACCCTTGTGGTGTTTTACTCTATCTCCCTGCAGAATTGAGGAGACTGACATTTATTACAATGCTGTACTGCACCATTTAGGCATGACATAAAATTTAATCCTGATGATAATTTGTAGCATTAGTAAGAGAATCCTCATTTTGTAGATGAAAGATTTGAGACTGAGAGAATTTAAGAGACTTGTAAGGGACACACAGAATAGAATAAGATCCCTAACCTCTCTGGAAATTAATTTTCTTCCCCACACAGTTTTGCTTTTTACCTAACTCCTTACCCTGGCAATTCATTCATTCAGCAACTGTTTTCTGAGTACTATATATGTCATTCTATATCAGAGTCAATTTAACAGACTTGTCAGTACCTGTCAACCCTGTTGGTTGCTTTAGTACTTCGGAGAGATTTTAAATTACACTCACATTATAACAGGAAAAATGCTAAAGAAAAAAAAACAAACCCTGAGTCAAAGTTCTTGTACTCAAAGAGTTACAAGTAAACTACTTACATTCAAAACTGGTATCTGATTTTCTAGAGAAAAAATACATGTTGATATTTATAAATACTTATTGGTAAATATTTATTGTATACAAAAATAATTGTCATGATTTCAGTCCAGATTTCTCAGAGATGGCCCCTTAGAAAGTTTACTTGGAATAGATCTGACTCATTTACATGATTCAATCCATCCATACAAATAGTGATAATATTTGAAGGTTATTAAATGATGCTCAAACAGAAACATGAATCATGATTAAGGATGAGTGGTATGTTTTATGCCTTTGAAATCGCTAGGATATGCATGCCCACGGCTTTGCTCACTGCTCCTCTTGGCCAACCCTGATGAAGACATTCGGTGTCCTTCTGTGCTTTCATGTGTCCCTTAGCCAGAGCCAAAGAGTCCAGCGCACAGCTATGCTGGAGCTTCAGAGGTTTTTGGATGCCCCTGGAGTGAGCCTTTCCTTAGAGGACTTCACAAGATCAGACAGCTACTGCCCTGAGTGCTCTAAGTTCTCAGAAACACATCATTTCAAGTTTAGAAATACAGGGCCCACATATTAGAATCCTTGTTAAATCCTCATGAGAAATGAAAAAAGGCTTTCCCCCTACCACTTTCTTCAGTCAGCAAAGGAAAGAAACAAATGTTTTTTTAAAGTACCAGGTCTTATGCCAGTGGCACTTTGTACACATTTTGTCTTATAATCCTCATAATAATGAAGGAAAATTATTTTAACAATCTCCATTTTGCATGTGAGCAATGGATTCAGAGGAATTAATGTGAACAAGATCACAAGCTGGAAAAGGACAATCTGCAGTCAAACTGAAATGCCTTTGACTCAGTTCAGCCTTTTGAAATCTACAGCGTGGACTTCCAATGAGCCCACACTCCCTGGCCTTGCAGGAGTTGGAAATGTGGCTTATGTATTAATTAGGGTAACTGTTTGATCCACCATTTGTAAGGGCTGCGCCTACATTCTAATAATAATTGTATGGAATTTATTATTTTAAATTAGACACACATATTATTGCATATAGTTATTTTTTTACATAGAAATCTTACTATTTGGTATTACCAATAATTAACACTGTGTGGGCATGAATTGCTATGAGATTCACATATTTTGGTTATGTGAAGCACTTTATAAAGGAAATAATAATTTTTTTTTTTTTTTTGGAGACAGACTCTTGGTCTGTCACCCAGGCTGGAGTGCAGTGGTGCGATCTCAGCTCACTGCAGCCTCCATCTCCTGGGTTCAAGCAATTCTCGTGCTTCAGCCTTCCAAGAAGCTAGGATTACAGGCCTGTGCCACCACACCCGGCTAATTTTTGTATAATTTAGTAGAGATAGCTTTTAGCCATGTTTGACAGGCTGGTTTCAAACTCCTGGCCTCAAGCAATCTACCTGCCTCGGCCTCCCAAAGTGCTGGGATTACAGGCATGAGTCACCACGCTGTGTCTGACCTGGAAAAAATAAATTTGGGACAAAACTTGCCATTCCCCTATTGATGACATGGACTTTTGATTGTTATGATTTTTAATATCCGATATAAGTAAAATCAATATAAAACAACACTTATTTAATTCTGTATTATATTTATTCATTTTTGATAATAAAGTAAATATAACAATAATAGAAATGATGTGTAAAAAGAAATCTTACCATGTTTACCCTATAGAATAAATACGTTTTTGTGCATTAGAAAGGGGAATATTCTTGTCCTGACTAATTATGAATAAGCAGTGTATCTGAGGACAATGGGGGAGGGAGTCGCATGTAAGTGTGCATGTGCATGTGTGTGTGTGTGTGTTTGTACGTGAGTGTGCACCCATCATCTCCCCGATTGGCTCCTCCTGAGCTATACCACATTTCATATTTGGGTTGGTTCCTAACACATCACAATAGCAAAGTGTTGTTATACAAATACTAAATATTATATACACACCTACTATATACTCACAAAAATTGAAAATTAAGAATTAAGAAAAAGATGTTGAAGGGATGCAAGCAAGGGTCCACAAGCCTAGGCATGCAGGCAGCCCCCAGAAGTTGGAAGAGGTAAGGAAAGAGATTCTCCCCTAGAGCCTCCAGAGAGATCCAGCCCGGCCAACCCCTTGATTTCAGCCCAGTGAAACCCATTTCAGACTCTGGCCCCCAGAACTATGAGAAAATACATTTTAAGGCACTCAAGAAAAACCCCAAAAATTAAATATTAGTGTTTCATTCTTATGAAGTGAAGAGAACAAAGAAGAAAAAACCCAAAATGCTATTAACTGCCCTTAACTCGGTAAAGTGCATTTTTTTTTTTTTGTTTTTTGTTTTTGTTTTTGCATGCTAACTTGCATTGATTTGGACTCAGTTAATTTTCAAACAAACCACAGTCAAATGGTATCATGCTGTTTCTAACTAGTTAAAGAAACGCTTTCCCACAGTGGTTACGGATGGAGGTCTTCCCTTGTGTGCTATTTAAGTCTCTGTGCCATGGTGCCCCAGTCTCTCTCTGCTCTGCCATTTCTCTCCCCAAGTTCTTTGCCCTCCATTTCCAACCCCGGCTCCGTATCTTGCCCCGCTGCTCATCCAGCTGGTGGACTAGCATCTCAGTTTGTGTGTTTTTGGACCATAACTTTGGCAGGTTTACTATGTTACCACTTCCTTCTGGTATTTGTCCAACAGTGTTTGAACCACAAGCTTGAGGAAGACCATCTGCAACCTCCCCTAGGTCCTAAGGGACCAGCAGCCAGGCCCATCAAACAAAATGAAATTTCAGAGACCACTGGGCTGGTATACATAATTCAGCGACCGACAGCATTTGGATCTTTCTGATCCCATCTTTCTTTAAAAGTTTTATATTTGGTTCATCCTAGATTTTTTTGCATTCGTTTTTATTTTTAAAATATGGTATTAAGATATTTATCTTGATGACTGAGTTTTCTTGGCCTGAGACCAATGCCTTACTCACCATAGCCGAGCCTCCCTGACTGGCATGATACTAGATCTCAGCCATCACCTAGCTTCTGAGCTCAGCCTTTCTGGACCTGTGAGCCCTCCCTCATTTTGATTCTTGGAGGATGCTCTCAACCCTGCCTACTCCTTGGCGATTTTGCTTTAGTTTGGGCTTCCTGCTCTTATTATCCTGGACTTTACCTTGATGTCCCTCCAGTGCCCGATTGTCCTCACTGTGACCACAGGAGGGGGCATCCCTGACCTCTGCCCACAACAGTCCTTGTAGCACCAGGCAGGGCCCCGCTGGAGAAGAGGAACGGGAAACGGATGTATTAAGAGATTGATGGCGAGGAGGCTGGGAGCGGTGGCTCACCCCTGTAATCCTAGCACTTTGGGAGGCCGAGGAGGGCGGATCACGAGGTCAGGAGATTGAGACCATCCTGGCTAACACGGTGAATCCCTGTCAATACTAAAAAAAAAAAAAAAAAGATACAAAAAATTAGCCAGGTGTGGTGGTGGGCACCTGTTGTCCCAGTTACTTGGGAGGCTGAGGCAGGAGAATGGCATGAACCCAGGAGGCGGAGCTTGGTGTGAGCCCAGATGGCACCACTGCACTCCAGCCTGGGGACACAGCAAGACTCCATCTCAAAAAAAAAAAAAAAAGAAAAAGAAAAGAAAAAGAAAAAGAAAAAAAAAAAGAGATTGATGGTGAGGAATTGGCTCACGGGCTTGTGGGACTGAGTGTGCAGGTGCAGACACACAGGGTGGGCCTCAGGCAGGGTAGCTGGACCTCTTGCTGTGAGAAGCTGCTGTCCACAGGCGGAATTCCTTCTTCCTTGGGGAAGCCTTGGTTAGGCTTTTCAGTGGGTTGCCTTGGGCCCCCGGGATGGTCTAGGATAATCTGCTTTATTTATAGTCAACTGATTTTGAACTGTAATGGCAAGCGCAGGAAACCTTCACAGGAAACCTAGATGTGGGTTGAAACAGCAGAGGGCTGTGACTTGGCCAAGTTGACACATAAAATCTACAGTGCCAGGCCCCATGGCCTTCTGGTTAGGCCTTGCTTTGTGCTGGGCTCCTTGTAAGAGAAGGGAACTTTATGAGTGGTTCATAAAATTCCATGTGTTATCTCCCGAAAAAGAAGTTTCTCAAAGCAGGGCCTGCACTAAGTGCATGCTCTAAGGCTCTAGGAGACAAGGAAACAGATTATCCTCCACTAGAGCTTCAGAGGGAGGCAGCCCCACGGACACCTTAGTTTCAGCCCAGTGAAATCCATTTCAGACTGTGGCCCCCAGAATGAAGAGCCTTGTATATATTGTTTGTTTTCTTAACAGCTCTAGGCATAGCAATCGTATGTCCTGACACTTTACATCAATTGCTTGAAATTGGAACATATTTCCACACATAAAGAAAAAAATAATAAAGGGGTCGAGGCTGGTTTCAAATTACATTTGCTACATGACACGGGAGTCTTCTTGGGGCTAGGAAGCAAAGTGGAGGAAGAGTCAAGCTTCAAGGTGAGAGTTCTGCTCTCCCTTCCACATAGGATTTGTTGCAGGCAAGATTTTACAACATGCTGCCAGTGCCTCCACTGGCCTTTCTGTGTCTTTCTGCACTTCCCAGGTGGCCCAGGCCTCCTGAGGCAGCAGGTTTCCCACTGTGGAAGCTGTGCCCTGCCCGGGGCTCTCAGTGGTGCTGCGGACCTTGGGGAGGGACCCTGCGTGTGCCTGGGATTCCCAAGTCCCTGTATTCCAGGACCTCATTCGATCTCCTGACATCTGCACAGTACCCGCCCTTCTGTGACCCTGGACTCCTCCTGTCTCTGAACCCCCAGAGTCTCCAATTTCCTTACCGCTGTGCGACCTCCCCAGACCCGGGCCAGCTCAGTGCATTGGGTGAGAGAATTTCAGCCCAAGTGACCAGCTTAGTGGGTCATTCCTGTCCCGGCCCCCTGACCTCTTGTACCAAGAGAAGAAGTATGGCCTGCTGAATTTTCATTAAGCATGGGACCCATCGCAGTAATGGCTGCTTACACTGGTCAGAGCCAGGATCAACACAGGCATGTACATCCCCTGGCATCTCAAAGGTGGTCCTGAGGGACAGTGACACGTAAGCGGTGGGGGATGGCAAATACATACCAACCATGGGTTTTTGTTCAATATTCCATATAATCCAATACCTTTTATTTTGAAATAGTATTCTGGGTTGGTTAAACATCTTGCAATCGTTTTTCCTGACATATATTCCATCACCTAGAACCAGGTACAAAATACAATTCTAGTTTTAGAAATCCTAGTTGGGCACCTTCTCTTTTGTAACCAAGGCCATACAGAGTGTTTGAAGAACTTCTGCCTGTATCCTTTGTTGGTGCCCCAGAGCCGGGCTCTGACCCTGCCCCCAGCAGAGGCCTGGCCATGGAGCAGGAACTGGCTGTGGTCTGAGTGGCTCGACGCGTGGAGTCACTGGTGTGCAGGGGCTCTCAGCCTTGAAGATGGAGATGGCAAAGATCAGAGCAAGAAGGAGTAGAAGGAGCCCCAAGAACATGAGAACAGTGCCCAAGCCATCAACTAGGAGAATAACCAGAGGACCAGGAGAGGCCTTTGGAGCCACACTGACCTGAGTCCTGACTCCCAGCTCTGCTTCTGATGCGGTGTGTGGCTGCGGGAAACTGGCTGAGGGGTTTTCTGTTGCGGGTGTTGCTGGTGTTTTTTTTTTATTGTAATTTTTATTTATTTATTTATTTTTTATTATACTTTAAGTTCTGGGATACAGGTGCAGAACGTGCGGGTTGGTTACATAAGTATACATGTGCCATGGTGGTTTGCTGCTCCCATCAACCAGTCATCTACATTAGATATTTCTCCTAATGCTATCCCTCCCCTAGTCTCCCATCCCCTGACGGGCTCTGGTGTGTGTTGTTCCCCTCCCTGTGTCCGTGTGTTCTCATTGTTCAACTCCCAATTATAAGTGAGAACATGTGGTGTTTGGTTTTCTATTCTTGTGTTAGGTTTGCTGAGAATGATGGTTTCCAGCATCATCCATGTCCCTGCAGAGGACATGAACTTATCCTTTTTAATGGCTGCATAGTATTCTATGGTACATATGTGCCACAGTTTCTTTATCCAGTCTGCTACTGATGGACATTTGGGTTGGTTCCAAGTCTTTGATATTGTGAATAGTGCTTCAGTAAACATCAGTGTGCATGTGTTTTTATAGTAGAGTGATTTATAATCCTTTGGGTGTATACCTGGTAATGGGATTCCTGGGTCAGATGCTATTTCTAGTTCTAGATCCTTGAGGAATCACCACACTGTCTTCCACAATGGTTGAACTAATTTACACTCCCACCAGCAGTATAAAAGCGTTCCTGTTTCTCACATCCTCTACAGCATCTGTTGTTTCCTGACTTTTTAATGATTGCCATTCTAACTGGTGTGAGATGGTATCTCACTGTGGTTTTGATTTGCATTACTCTAATGACCAGTAATGATGAAATATTTTCATGTTTGTTGGCTGCATATATTGTCTTCTTTTGAGAAGTGTCTGTTCATATCCTTTGTCCACTTTTTGATGGGGTTGTTTGTGTTTTTTCTTATAAATCTATTTAAGTTCTTTGTAAATTCTGGATATTAGCCCTTTGTCAGATGGATAGATTTGCAAAAATCCCATTCTGTAGGTTGCCTGTTCACTCTGATGATAGTTTCTTTTACTGTGGAGAAACTCTTTAGTTTAATCAGATCTCATTTGTCTATTTTGGCTTTTGTTGCCATTGCTTTTGGTGTTTTAGTCATGAAGACTTTGCCCATGCCTGTGCCTTGAATGGTATTGCCTAGGTTTTCTTCTAGGGTTTTTATGGTTTTAGGTCTTATGTTTAAGTCTTTAATCCATCTTGAGTTAATTTTCATATAAGATGTAAGAAAGGGATCCAGTTTCAGCTTTCTTCATATGGCTAGCCAGTTTTCCCAACACCATTTATTAAACAGAGAATCCTTTCCCCATTGCTTGTTTTTGTCAGGTTAGTCAAAGATCAGATGGTTGTAGATGTGTAGTGTTATTTCTGAGGCCTCAGTTGTGTTCCATTGGTCTATATATCTGTTTTGGTTCCAGTACCATGCTGTTTTGATTTCTGTAGCCTTGTGGTGTAGTTTGAGGTAAGGTAGCATGATGCCTCCAGCTTTTTTCTTTTTGCTTAGGATTGTCTTGGCTACACGGGCTCTTTTTTGGTTCCACGTGAAATTTAAAGTAGTTTTACTAATTCTGTGAAGAAAATCAATGGTAGCTTGATGGGAATAGCATTGAATCTATATATTACTTTGGGCAGTATGGTCATTTATTGATTCTTCCTATCGATAAGCATGGAGTGTTTTTCCTTTTGTTTGTGTCCTCTATTATTTCCTTGAGCAGTGGTTTGTAGTTCTCCTTGAAGAGGTCCTTCACATCCCTTGTAAGTTGGATTCCTAGGTATTTTATTCTCTTTGCAGCAATTGTGAATGGGAGTTCACTCATGATTTGGCTCTCTGTTTGTCTGTTACTGGTGTATAAGAATGCTTGTGATTTTTGCACATTGATTTTGTATCCTGAGAATTTGCTGAAGTTGCTTATCAGCTTAAGATTTTGGGCTGAGACAATGGAGTTTTCTAAATATACAATCATGTCATCTGCAAACAGAGACAATTTGACTTCCTCTTTTCCTAATTGAATACCCTTTATTTCCTTCTGTTGCCTGATTGCCCTGGCCAGAACTTCCAATACTATGTTGAATAGAAGTCATGGGAGAGGGCATCCTTGTCTTGGGCCGGTTTTCAAAGGGAATGCTTCCAGTTTTTGCCCATTCAGTATGATATTGGCTGTGGGTTTGTCATAAATAGCTCTTATTATTTTGAGATACATTCCATCAATGCCTAGTTCATTGAGAGTTTTTAGCATGAAGGGCCGTTGAATTTTGTCAAAGGCCTTTTCTGCATCTATTGAGTTAATTATGTGGTTTTTGTCATTGGTTCTGTTTATGTAATGGATTACATTTATTGATTTGTATATGTTGAACCAGCCTTGCATCCCAGGGATGAAGCCGACTTGATCGTGGTGGATAAGCTTTTTGATGTGCTGCTGGATTGGGTTTGCCAGTATTTTATTGAAGATTTTTGCATCGATCTTCACCAGGGATATTTGTCTGAAATTTTCTTTTGTTGTATCTCTGCCAGATTTTGGTATCAGGATGATGCTGGCCTCAGAAAATGAGTTAGGGAGGATTCCCTCTTTTTCTGTTGTTTGGAATAGTTTCAGAAGGAATGGTACCAGCTCCTCTTTGTACTTCTGGTAAAATTCGGTTGTGAATCCATCTGGTCCTGGACTTTTGTTGGTTGGTAGGTTATTAACTGCTGCCTCAATCTGAGAACTTGCTATTGGTCTATTCAGGGATTCAATTTCTTCCTGGTTTAGTCTTGGGAGAGTGTGTGTGTCCAGGAATTTATCCATTTCTCCTAGATTTTCTAGTTTATTTGCATAGAGTTGTTTATAGTATTTGCTGATGGTAATTTGCATTTCTGTGGAATCAGTGGTGATATCCTCTTTATCATTTTTTATTGCATCTATTTGATTCTTCTCTCTTTTCTTCTTTATTAGTCTGGCTAGTGGTCTATCTATTTTGTTGTTCTTTTCAAAAAACCAGCACCTGGATTCATTGATTTTTTTGAAGGGTTTTTCGTGTCTCCATCTCCTTCAATTCTCCTCTGGTCTTAGTTATTTCTTGTCTTCTGCTAGCTTTTGAATGTGTTTGCTCTTGTTTCTCTAGTTCTTTTAATTGTGATGTTAGGGTGTTGATTTTAGATCTTTCCTGCTTTCTCTTGTGGAAATTTAGTGCTATAAATTTCCCTCTACACACTGCTTTAAATGTGTCCAGAGATTCTGGTATGTTGTGTCTTTGATCTCATTGGTTTCCAAGAACATCTTTATTTCTGCCTTCATTTCGTTATGTACTAAGTAGTCATTCAGGAGCAAGTTGTTCAGTTTCCATGTAGTTGTGTGGTTTTGAGTGAGTTTCTTAATCCTGAGTTCTAATTTATTGCACTGTGATATGAGAGACTGTTATGATTTCCTTTCTTTTGCATTTGCTGAAGAGCGTTTTACTTCCAACTATGTGGTCAATTTTGGAATAAGTGCAATGTGGTGCTGAGAAGAATGTATATTCTGTTGATTTGGGGTGGAGAGTTCTGTAGATGTCTATTAAGTCCACTTGGTCCAGAGCTGAGTTCAAGTCCTGGATATCCTTGTTAATTTTCTGTCTCATTGATCTATCCAATATTGACAGTGGGGTGTTAAAGTCTCCCAGTATTATTGTGTGGGAGTCTAAGTCTCTTTGTAGGTCTCTAAGGACTTGCTTTATGAATCCGGGTGCTGCTGTAGTGGGTGCGTATATATTTAGGATAGTTAGCTCTTCTTGTTGCATTGATCCCATTACCATTATGTAATGCCCTTCTCTGTCTATTTTGATCTTTGTTGGTTTAAGGTCTGTTTTTTCAGAGACTAGGATTGCAACCCCTGCTTTTTTGTGCTTTTCATTTGCTTGGTAAATCTTCTTCCATCCCTTTATTTTGAGCCTATATGTGTCTTTGCATGTGAGGTGGGTCTCCTGAATACAGCACACTGATGGGTCTTGATTCTTTATCCAATTTGCCAGTCTGTGTCTTTTAATTGAGACATTTAGCCCGTTTACATTTAAGGCTGATAATGTTATGTGTGAATTCGATCCTGCCATTATGATGCTAGCTGGTTATTTTGGACGTTAGTTGATGCAGTTTCTTCATAGCATCGATGATCTTTACAATTTGATATGCTTTTGCAGTGACTGGTACTTGTTGTTCCTTTCCATGTTTGGTGCTTTCTTCAGGAGCTCTTGAAGGGCAGGCCTGATAGTAACAAAATCTCTCAGCATTTCCTTGTCTGTAAAGGATTTTATTTCTCCTTTGCTTATGAAGCTTAGTTTGGCTGCATATGGAATTCTGGGTTGAAAATTCTTTTCTTTAAGAATGTTGATGTAATCCCAGCACTTTGGGAGGCCGAGATGGGCGGATCACGAGGTCATCCTGGCTAACACGGTGAAACCCTGTCTCTACTAAAAAATAGAAAACTAAATGTATGGTGGTGGTATGCATTTTCAGTCCCAGCTACTAGGGGAGGCTGAGGCAAGAGAATGGCGGGAACCCAGGAGGTGGAGCTTGCAGTGAGCCGAGATCACGTCACTGCACTCCAGCCTGGTGACAGAGAGTGAGACTCGGGCCTCAAAAAAAAAAAAAAAAAAAAAAGAATGTTGAATATTGGCCCCCACTCTTCTGGTTTGTAGGGTTTTGGCCGAGAGATCTGCTGTTATCTGATGGGCTTCCCCTTTGTGGGTAAGTTTATCTCTAGCTGTAATTTTAGGTTTTTTCTTTCATTTCGCTTGGTGAATCTGATGATTATGTATCTTGGGGACTGCTCTCTCAAGGAGTATCTTTTGAGGGCCGGGCGCCGTGGTCAAGCCTGTAATCCCAGCACTTTGGGAGGCCAAGGAGGGTGGATCACGAGGTCAGGAGATCGAGACCATCCTGGCTAACATGGTGAAACCCCGTCTCTACTAAAAAAAAAATACAAAACTAGCCGGGCGTGGTGGTGGGCGCCTGTAGTCCCAGCTACTCAGAGGCTGAGGCGGGAGAATGGCATGAACCCGGGAGGTGGAGCTTGCAGTGAGCCGAGATCGCGCCACTGCACTCCAGCCTGGGCGACAGAGTGAGACTCCGTCTCAAAAAAAAAAAAAAAAAGGAGTATCTTTGTGATGTCCTCTGTATTTCCTGAATTTGAATGTTGGCCTGTCTTGCTAGGTTGGGGAATTTCTCCTGGGCAATATCCTGAAGAGTGTTTTCCAACTTAGGTCCATTCTCCCCATCACTTTCAGGTACACCAATCAAACGTAGATTTGGTCTTTTCACGTAGTCCCATACTTTTTGGTAGCTTTGTTCATTTCTTTTCACTCTTTTTTCTCTAATCTTGTTTTCTCACTTTATTTCATTGAGTTGATCTTCAGTCTCTGATATCCTTTCTTCCACTTGATCCATTTGGCTATTGATACTTGTGTATCCTTCACGAAGTTCTCATGCTGTATTTGTCAGTTCCATCAGGTCATTTATGTTCTTCTCTAAACTGGTTATTCTAGTTACCAACTAATCTAACCTTTTTTCAAGGTTTTTAACTTCCTTGCATTGAGTTAGAACATGCTCCTTTAGCTTGGAGAGTTTATTACCCACCTTCTGAAGCCTACTTCTGACAATTCATCAAACTCATTCTCCATCCAGTTCTGTTCCCTTGCTGGCGAGGAGTCGTGGTCCTTTGGAGGAGAAAAGATGTTCTGGTTTTTGGAATTTTCAGCCTTTTTGCACTGGTTTCTCCCCATCTTTGTGGATTTATCTACCTTTGGTCTTTGAAGTTGGTGCCCTTCAGATGGGGTCTCTGAGTGGACATCCTTTTTGTTGATGTTAATAATATTCTTTTCTGTTTGTCACTTTTCCTTCTAACAGTCAGGACCCTCTGCTGCAGGTCTGCTGGAGTTTGCTGGAGGTTCGCTCCAGATCCTGCTTGCCTGGGTGTCACTGGTGGAGGCTGCAGACGAGCAAAGATTACTGTCTTTTCCTTCCTCTGGAAGCTTCTTCCCAGAGAGACACCCACCAGATGCCAGCCAGAGCTCTCCTTTATGAAGTGTCTGTCGGTCCCTACTGGGAAGTGTCTCCTAGTCAGGATACACGGGGGTCAGGGACCCACTTCAGAAGGCAGTCTGTCCCTTATCAGAGCTCAAACACTGTGCTGGTAGATCTGCTGCTCTCTTCAGAGCTGCCAGGTTGGGATGTTTAAGTCTGCTGAAGCTGCACCCACATTTGCCCCTTCCTCAAGGTGCTCTGTCCCAGGGAGGTGGAGGTTTTATCTATAAGTCCCTGACTGGGCTGCTGCCTTTTTTTCAGAGATGCCCTGCCCAGAGAGGAGGCAGTCTGGGCACAGGGGCCTTGCTGAGCAGGGTTGGGCTCCACTCAGTTCCAACTTCCCTTTGCTTTGTTTATACTGTGAGGGTGAAACCGCCTACTCAAGCCTCAGTAATGGTGGACGCCCCTCCCCCACCAAGCTTGAGCGTCCCAGGTTGACTTCAGACTGCTATGCTGGCGTGACTATTTCAAGCCAGTGGGTCTTAGCTTGCTGGGCTCCCTGGGGGTGGGACCCACCAAGCCAGACTACTTGACTCCCTGACTTCAGCCCCCTTTCCAGGTGAGTGAATGGTTCTGTCTCACTTGTTCCAAGTGCCACTGGAAAAGAAAAACTCCTGCAGCTAGCTCAGTGTCTGCCCAAATGGCCGCCCAGTTTTGTGCTGGAAACCCAGGGCCCTGTTGGTGCAGGTGCGGAAGGAATCTCCTGGTCTGTGGGTTGTAAAGACCATGGGAAAAGTGCAGTATCTGGGCTGGAGTGCAAGGTACAGTCCCTAATGGCTTCCCTTGGCTGGGAGAGGGAGTGCCCCAGCCCCTTGAGCGTCCCAGGTGAGGGGAGCCCCACCCTGCTTTGGCTTGCCCTCCTTGGGCTGTGCCCACTGTCCAACCAGTCCTAATGAGTTGAACTGGGTCTCAGTTGGAAATGCATTAATCACCACCCTTCTGCATCGATCTCACTGGGAGCTGCAGACTGGAGCTATTCCTATTCAGTCATCTTGCCAGCAACCGCTGGTGTTTCTTAACCTGTAAGATAGGGATAACAATATCTACCTCATAAAATTGTTTTGAGAATTAGAAAAGATGCCACAGGTAAAACACCTGCATCAGGTGGGTACTGCATAGATAATTGTCACTATTACGACTGCTGATGTGTGGCAAGAGTCCTCAGAGCACACAGAGTGCTTGATTAACCTCAGTCAATGAAGGCTGTCACTTTTATTGGTGGAAATAATAATATTACTACTACAACTCCTACTAATATGCGGCTGAGGGAGAAATTCAAGGATATAATGTGTGATTCAAGTTTGTGATATCACAGTGGAGGACAGAGCAACTGGTTTGCTTGGAAATGTGCTTTCACTGGGTCAAAGACTTAGGCATTGAGGAGGCTGCAGAATCTGGTGACCGACTCAGGGAGGCTGGGGACTGAGCAGGGGTACAGCTGGGCTGAGGTCTGTTATCCCAGTTCTTAGCCTTTCTTAAAGGGTCCAGTAAAAGCCCCCGTTGCATAGTCCCCAAAAATTCTTAGGGCCTAGTTCTTTTTCTCCAATTGGTCTACAAAGCCAATTACAAAAACAACACACAGATATTTACAGAATGTCAGGCAAAGCTAAAAGAAAAGCAATGTGGCTCCATCGTATTTGAGAAGGGCCTGTCAGAGGATGGGGTCATTTGCGCTGGATTTGATGCAGCAAAACAAAATGCTAGATTTTGACAAGATCTTAAATGAAGACTGCTGAAGTAGATTAGATCTGATGTGACCTGAGGCAGAGCTTGTTCTTTGCAGTAAGGGAAAGTAGCCTCCTGCCTGTGTTTGAGTGCACTTGCCTGGGGTGGTGGGCAAATGGGAGAAGTTGAGGGAAATCAATTCCGTTTACAAATGAATCCACTTGGAACTTAGCAAGGACAGATGAACACACCAAGATCTCTCTTATGGGGAGCAGTGTGGCCCAGTCATGAACACTTGGGCCTGAAACACCTCACAGTTGCTGAGAGAAAGCACATTGTAGCAATACAAATCCCTTTTGCTGAATAGGCCTGCTGGTATCATATCCATTGACACTGCTGCATTTCTACACAGGTCACACCTGATTTACGTGAAACCCCAAAGCAACAGCCATCAACTACATGTGCTGCTCACCATTTCCCTCCTTTCCACCTCCAGCTCCTGATCCTTTTGGTGATGTCTGTTGCTAAGGAGTCTAGTGTGGCCTGGGGACATCTAGGTCATATTGCTGTGGATTAAAAGGAAGAACTAGAGGGCATCTTTGGAGTTAGCAGTCATCACCAGATGCCTCTGGCCTGCCACCCACCTGGAGCTCAGTCCTTCACCTGTGCAGCTCTGCTTTCGCTTTGCAGATGCAAGTCACACATCAGTGGAGATTTTTAAGGAATAATCTTCTTTGACCTCTCTGTAGCATTTGGATATTGACTGTTGGATACCTGCTTCTTTAATTTTGCATGAACTACATTATACAGATTCTCTGCTGCTCTCCTATCCTTTCTTCCATTTCCCATTTAGAGTTCCCTTCCTCATGCTCCTCCCAGAAGTGAGGTCCACAAGGTTTTCTCCTCTTTTCTCTGACCCTGCCGTGCAGAAATCACTCCTTCTCACAAGCCCAGGAATCACCTGAACACAAAATTCACAGAGCACACCTTGCCGCCCACCCCTCCCAGAGTTCAGGTCACATCTTCCCAACTTCCTCTGCATTCAGAGACATTCTCTCCCCTTCCTAGATGTTTGTGGCTGAAGGATCATACATGATTTCCTTTCCTTACTACCTCCAGGGCACTTGCTCTTTCAGAATTCTCTATTTGAGTGGTTGGCATCATCGGCATTCAAGACACCCAATCTTAAACCTCAGGATCATTATCTGCAACTTCTTCTCTCTTGCCTCTAGCCCTGTACCCACTCAAGCCTCTTAAGTCAATTATTCTTCAGGCAGACTCTCGCTTTCTGTCCCCACTAGTTTCCATGTTGGCAGCTCATGCTAGATCATCCTATCCCGTGCCCTGCCTCTAGGTTTTCTCCCCTCCACACTCATAGGATGTGTGGATAATACACACTGCAGAGACCCTGCCTTAGACATTTCTAGGCTCCCCACTGCACTCAGCACAATTCCTTTTGAAACACAGACACTCAACAAATGTTCGTATAAAGAATGAATAAATAGAGGTGCGCCAGGCAGCAACCACTTCTGATGCAAGAGTGGCAACTGAGATAGGAAAAGGTTGCAACTGCAATTTACAAATGCTCTTCTGCTGAAAATGAACAAGAAGATTAAGCTATAAATACTCTTTCGGGGTAATTAAGTGGAACAAAAGGTAATAATTGTTAGCATAAAATGCAATCACATTTTAATAGATTCTGAAAATTAAACAGGCTTCCCGTCGATAGATCTTAAAGCATTTATATTACATATTAGAGAACATTAATTTCTGAAGACCCAGAAAAGACCCAGTCCTTTGAATTACATTGATGTTATTACTACAGAGCCTGAAAATTGTATATTTGGTATTAAGAGATCAAATACAGTCACTCTTAAACATTAGATGTTATTTGATCTGACATTTGATTTTTACCGCACTTACTGAGAAAGTAAGTTATTTTGCTACTGTATTATGAATCCTGACAGAAGACACAGAACTCTTAGGACAGAGGTAAAGCATTTTATTATTCACAACACAGCAAATGGCATGATTGCATTGGTTCCCTTACTCTTTAAGTCCCAAAAGGATGAACAGCCCAAAAGGATGCCTGCATAAAGAGTGGGTTGTGCTACAGGAAGTGACTTGAGGAACCCTGAAAAGAGCCCAGATGGAGGCATTATACATTCTTTAAGATTGTTCACTAAAAACACAACCCAAGGAAATGGCTCAGGTGAAGAGGGTCAGCACCCCGCAGTCTTTTTTTCCCCCCACATATACCTCTGTAAGCAAAGCGTCTTGAATTCTTGATAGACACAACAAGAACCTGCAGGGATGTGAAGAGCCATGGTGAATTGCCTCTCCTAACATATTTCAGATAAGAATTAATACTCAAAGTAACAAGGATATCATTATTAGCTTTCTGAATTTAGGGTATAGACTATTGGGACATTGATGAATATCCTTTGCACAAAAATAAACTAGGTGATCAGAAAAATTAATACTTATTAGTTATGTGTGTGTATATATATAACAACACACACACACACACACAGAGTGTGAGGAAAGGAAGATATCTATATCTATAAGTTGTAACATGATATTTTTCCTCAATGGGAATTTTTTTTATGAACACATCATAATGAGGCAAGTGAAATTCTCTCACTTTAGCACAAAACTTGAAACCTTTGAAAAAAATCTCTTTCAGGCTATGTATGCTTATTCTGAAAAGCCCACGGCTATTCCACTGCAGCAGGATCTGACATGATCTCAATTATTATTACTAACGGCATTAATTTATGGGACTATTTACTGTGTGATGCACTTTATGTTAGTGATGCATATTCAAAGGAGATAGAATAGTCCTTGTCCTCAAAAGACTTACAACTGAGTTTGGTCAGCATGATTAGTCACAGGTCCCATCATCTATTCTAGTACATCTGAGCATAAAGGAATATACTGAAGCAGATTTGTAGCTATGGAATCTCTGAGAGGGCCTGAGAACCAGGCAGGGATGCTGCATCTCCAGAGAATACGCAATGAGGAGCAATCTAGCCAGAAGAAATCACACTGCGTGGAGGTCTGGAAGAGCAACACAGCAGCTATAGCCTGTGGCTTGGCACCTATAGTGCTCAGGACCAGACCCTTGACCCCTGCCATATTGCCCCAGAAACCTAGCTGCCTGTGCCGTTGTGCCAGTCAGAAGCTTCTCCCACAGTGACTGCTTCCTCCATTTTGTAACTTCTGTTGCTAAGTTGCTCACAGCGAAGACAGATTACAGAAGCTAGGGCTTGTTTCGAACCTAGCAACAGGGACTCAGGGGAACTGAAATTTAGCTTTATAGTCTATGTCATACAGAAAGATAGGCTAGGAAGGCAAGCAGAATAGGTGAGCCAGTCTCTGGCTTCTGCCTTCAGGTAGTATATACAAGTAGTAAATAATAGGTAGCTTTTAAATGGTTGCAAAAGAAAGGACTACAGTAATGTACAAAGATGCTTAACGAATGTGTATAGATCATCACTGTCCAATAGAAACATGACATAAGACAAAACTGTGATTTTACATTCTCTAGTAACTATACAAAAAAGCAAAAAATAAAAAGGTGAAATTAATTGTATCAGTATAATTATTTAACTCAGTATATCCAATGTTATTATTTTAACATGAAATCAATATTAGAATTAATAAAGTGCTTTACATTCTTTTTGAATACTAAGTTCAAATCTGGTTTGCATTTTTTCCTTATAGCACCTCTAAATTTCCATGAGCACATTTCAAGTGCTTTCCAGGCTTGTGGGGCTAGTGGCTACCACACTGGAAGGCACAGCTTTAAATGGACAGTGTTAGAGGAGCTCAGAGAGAGGGAATCAATCAGATCCAGGGTAGCTGAGCAGAGCATTTTGGAAAAGTGGGACTTGAATCATCTTTGAAATAATGTTAGAACTTACAAAAGTTTGAAAATGGAAAAGAGCATGGTAAATGTCAAGGCTGGATATTTCCAGAGGCCTTGAAAAGCTTCAGCTACTAATCGTCCTTGCTGGATTTTTCATGGTTGAAATCTGACGCTGAGAAACCTGATTACAGGGATATGTTGAGTTTTCTCATGGAGGCGAGTATCTGGTAGCCAGTCTCAGAATACTGACATATGAAATCAAAGGGCCATTCTTTAATTTCAAGTTTTTATTTTAGGATAATGGTAGATTGACATATAAGTATAAAAAAATAACTACAGGAAAATCCACATACCCTTTATCCAGTTTCACTCAATGGTAACGTCTTGTAAAGCTATAGGACAATGTCACAACCAGGATATTGACACTTAAACAAAGTCAAGATACACAGCAGTTCGATCATACACAATCCCCATATTCCACTGTTCCCCTCCTTTTATTTTTTGAGACGGGAGTCTCGTTCTGTCGAGTAGCTGGGATTACAGTCATCCGCCGCCACGCCCAGCTAAATTTTTGTATTTTTAGTAGAGACGGGTTTCACTGTGTTAGCCAGGATGGTCCCGATCTTCAGACCTTGTGATCCACCTGCCTGGGCCTCCCAAAGAGTTGGGATTACAAGTGTGAACCACCGCTCCTGGCCCCATGTTCCCCTTTTATAGCCACACCTACTTCCCGCCTGCTCCCAGCCTCCTCCTCTTTTTAAACTGTTTGTCAACCACTAATCAGTTTCCAGTTCTATAATTTTGTCATTTCAAGTATGTTACATATGGAATCATACAGTATGTAACCTTTGGAGACTGGCTCCTTAGACTAGCATAAATTCTGTAGATTCATGAAGATTGTAGACTCTATCAACAGTTTGTTCCTTTTTATTGCTGACTGGTATTTCCATTGTATAGACTGTGAACACTGTCAGAATCAAAATGGAGTTACTAATGTTAAAAAAAAAAAAGTCCAAGCTTGCACTGGCATTACCATTGTTATTGATCTTTATGGCAAGAATAATCATTTCAAAACAATTATGTTATTCTCCTCATTTTTCCTTTAAAAACCTTGGTCATTCTTTACTTCCCTGAATATAAACATAGTTAACTATGGTAACTGTATTCCCATCACAAGGCTGTAATGCCAAATAAACATAATTTTCTTTCAGAAAGTCTCCCTCTGTTTGTTATTTGTTGACATAAATTGTGTTCAGAAGTGGGACCTAGAGTAGGATCCCATTTGGATGGAGTCAGAGATTCTCGGAACCAGTTTGCAGTACTTACTTGAGCCTCTCTGCTTCTATGGCTCCCTGCTTCCATGGCTCACCTTTCCTGTCCTGGAGAGTCTTCTCTCAGCCGAGGATTCCTCTTTCGGGTAGCAGCTCTTGACTTTGTTTGCATAAAGCCACCTTACTAAAGAACCATACATTCCTCCTAGGATGATAAAAGACTTTTTGTCTTTTCTGGTAAGTCTTTTCTGATATAAAGACAAGTGACTTTTGGGTTGAGCACTCTGGTTTCTGTAATTTACATTTTGTCTGTGAGGCATGTCGTTTCTGGTGAATTCACTTTTGGTTGTATACCTAGTTT
This sequence comes from Papio anubis, assembly GCF_008728515.1. Lineage (NCBI taxonomy): Eukaryota > Metazoa > Chordata > Mammalia > Primates > Cercopithecidae > Papio > Papio anubis. Next base: position 48,414,184 of record NC_044983.1, read on the forward strand.
AATATTTTGGTTGATTTGCAAGCCTCGGTTAAAATTTTTGTGAACACTATTATCTTGGTTTCTTTCGATTTGGTTTGACTCTTCTCCTTTGCTTGTTTCTATACATTTTCTGAGAGTAATCACAAACATAGTAAATGGTGGGCACAGGATGGCTAATTGAAAGCCACTGGGTGGTTGACACCATCTAAAACACTGGTCCAAACTCTTGATGTCCTCTGACAGGCTTTATAGGCTTTTCTTTGCTCTTGTGAAATTAATAAGAAACAGAATGGGATTCTCAAACATTAAGGCTTGCCAGGTTTCCTGGGACTCCAGCCAGCTACATATTATGGACTGTTCTTCACATTTTAAAACTGATGGGCAAAGTTACATTAAGAAAAATTCAGAGCTCAAATGTCCATTATTCAAACTCTTTAAAACACTTCTAACTGTAGAGTTGGTATTGTGATTTCATGATTAAAATTCTAAAATTAAAGGTATAAGATCTTTGTACATTTGTATAAATGTCTAGGTGTGTTTATGCACATGTACATGTGTTATGTTATGTGTTGTATCTACATGGTGAATGCTCCAGAAATTTTATTTAGATTGGCTTAGATAAATAAATACTCATATAAAATATATAGTAATTAACCCAAGTGGCTCTTTAGCTCATGTGACTTAAACTGGCTTTAAAATTATTAACAAGATAGAAATATCTTCAGAAATGTCAGCGTACAGTTTTGCTGGTCACATGGTTTTATATTAGTTTCTGCTGGATGTTGACACACAGATTATGAAACTGTAAACCCAGCCTAAACAGAATGACCTTTCCTTTTGCAACTCTTTTTGGCACTTAAGACTAATTTAATATTGTTGTTTTAATGAAAACAACTGTATCTTAGTGAGTTATTGGCAAAATAGCTACCTATTTAACTTTAAAGTTTTTACTTAGATGAACACCTGATATTCACAGGCTTTCAAGATGGTTAACAGAAATAATTCCAAATGATGACTAGCTTTGTCTAACATCTCAGTTTCCACAAGTAATCTAGGTAAACTATTAAAAATAAATAAATCAGGTAAATGTAAATGGCATATGTAGAGGACTACCTGCTCACAAACAGGGTGTTCCCCATAAGTCCTGTTCTCGCAAACGAAGCAGGGTGTTCCCAACAAGTCCTGCTCTTGCAAACGAAGCAGGGCGTTGGGGGCCTGTTTATATGTAAACATCTTGAAAATCCAGAAAGTCAGGGAAAGGTCAGAAAAACAACAATGTGTCTTGTGACTTGGCAACATTCCACAAACGACTGTATAAAATAAAGCGGAGCGCGCCATTGGGGCGGCCGCCATGTTTGTCTTGTCTTGTGTTGTCTTGTGTGTTCATTCCTTTGTTTAGGAAACATGCGGACCCCAACAGGCATAAGCATTTATAAGTAAACTTTTTATGTAATTTAAAAATTTAAAGCTCTGTTGCATTAAATTAAGTAATAAATACTCATTAAATGTCTAGGTCATTTCCAAATATGACAAAAACTAAAACAAATTGGTGATCAAAAATAAGTTTGTTTTTGATCCCTTATATTTTATAGAAAGACTAAATATATTTAGATCTATTAATAAACATAATAAATTATCTTATGGGAAAACATGTCTCTAAAAATTTTGAAAGGGTTCTCATCTATAGAACAGTGATATGTGACAATTCAAATTTGCTTGCTAAAAATTAAGGTTACTAAGAGTTAAAAATTAATTAATATTTAATTCTGTACCCAGAATGTGCACAAAAAAGTAAAATATGTTTCTGATAAGAAAAATAAGGACAAGGGCATTAAAAATGTGCTTTTCATTGAGAAAGAAATAGTAATTTTGTTTATTTTGGAGGTTATTTAAAGTTTTTTCCAAGATTTGGATTTAGGAAGGAAACAGAAACAAGATAGAAAGGAACCAGCAAGAAGGAGAAAGAGATGTGAAGAAAGTTATGCCTGTGAAGATGTATTTTCACTAGGGAAGATTAAAAAGAAAAGAGACTGATTTTTTATTAGACAGAATCTTGTGTAGTAAATCTTTGTCCTAAAATAAAATAACTGGTTATTTTAAAAAGAGAAAGCCTAGGACAAAGCAGAAAATTCGAGCACATTGTAAATGATCTGAGTAAGTTGTAATAGGTTTCTTGAGGGAGGAATTTATGGAAGGAATGTTGTGTGTGATCAAGTTGGGTATACTTACAAGGAAATTCTGTCTTAAAAATGAACTTCAATATTAAAAATATGCTAATATAAAACTAAAAAATCTCATCCTCTATGTTAGAACAACAGGTTTTTTTCAAGTAATAATTTGCTCTTAATAAAACTGTAAAAGGTTTTGATTTTAGTTCCAAAATCTGTTTCTTTAATAGTCGTCTTCTAAACTGCATACAGTTTCTATTTCTGCCACATTTATTTCTGAAATACATTTAGTTTCCCTAGATTCAGGTTGGAAAAATGCTGTTGTTTTCATTCAGAATGATAAGTTCATTTCTTGAGTAAAATTTTCTTTTCTGAAATATCTTGGATTCGCATTTCAGAGGTTCAACTCTTGCTGTATCTTGCTGTACATTGTTTGCAGGTCATGCATTATTGCTTTCAGCACTCCTTCTTTCTCCTTTTCAAAGAGTGTATCATTTTGCTTGGCTGTGATAACTCTCTCCATCAATCTTTTCATCAGCTCCTGTAACATTTTCTTTCCAGTTCTATAATAACTTTGCTGTTATGGTCTGACACTGAAATGTTTATCTTAAAGGCCTAGTGGAGCATCGTTTTCCTCCAAAATTACTTGATTCTGTATTCTTGACTTTTATGTGTGTGAATTGTAACCAGGAAACTTCCCATGTTGTCACTAAGAGCCATGTATTGCCCTGCTGAAGGTACCACTAGTTTTCTTGTTTACATTCCCCTGCATATAGTGCACATTCAGAATCTCGGAAATATATTCTTTCTATGTCTGATTAAATTTAAGTACTGTTTTTCAGCAGGTTCCGTTTGCAAGTTACCTACATGGGCTTCAGTGAGAAGCAAGAACACTGCAAGAGGTGCTTCTTCACTTTTCTAGTAACTGCCCTAAGAAACAAAGATTCTACTTTTTATCAAGATAATTTCTTGTTCTGTCTTTATTAGGTTTTTGGTTACCTAGGAAAACCAAACTCTAAAAGGTTTAAGGTTTTTACATGTATGTAACATTCGATATTGCTTTTGAAATCTTTTGATTATCACTTTGGTTAAATGACTATTATGTTATAGTGATCTGTCATTCTGTTTGGATGAAGTGTTTTGGACCTTTTGACATCTTTGGAAAGCTTCTCCAGGATTAAAATTCTAAATGAAGCCTGTTACACCTAAAATTAACTTTAGGCCTCTGGAGAGCCTCAAAGAATGTGTCTCTCATTTTGTAGTGATATTAAATGATTAGGCTTATTTGGTAAATTGTATGGGAAGCATTGTCAAATGATAAGTGATACTAGATCTTCTTTCATTTACATTTATGGATATATTATTGATATATTGTTTCAAACATTTTTATATAAATTCATAAAAATCTAATATGTTATCAGTCATAATTTTAGTTGTTAATATTAAATCTTTTTTCAAAATGATATTTTTGTGGATATTTATGTGAGTATCCTAAAAATGATGTAAGATGTATAAAAGTCTGATGGTCCTAATATGACATTGTCAGTCATAATTCTGATTATCTTAATGCCACATGTAATAAAAATAACTAAATTTCATTGTAAATTGTGAACTTTCATCATTTTTTTTATCAGAGCTATCTTCAGTTATTGTTATCCACTGTTATTGTTTTGAATTCTTTAAATGCTTTGTAACCAGCTATAGTCCAAAATTGCTTTTCGTGGAGAAGTCTAACAAGTACTCTCGAACACAGATTTCTGGTAATGTTAAGATCAATGAATGAAATAAAAATATTTCTAATATAGAACCCTAATATAGAAACTGATCAAGCAAAATAAAATTTAATTACATGAAATCAAATAACTGATTAAGATCTTTTTTTTTTTTTTTTGAGATGGAGTTTTGCTCTGTCACTCAGGCTGGAGTGCAGTGGCAAAATCTCAGCTCACTGCAACCTCTGCCTCCTGGGTTCAAGTGATTCTCCTGCCTCAGCCTTTTGAGTAGCTGGGATTACAGGCAACCACCACCATGCCTGGTTAATTTTTGTATTTTTAGTAGAGACAGAGTTTCACCATGCTGTCCAGGCTGGTCTCGAACTCATGACCTCAGGTGATCTGCTCTCCTCAGCCTCCCAAAGTGCTGGGATTATAGGTGTGAGCCACTGTGCCTAGCCGAGATCATGTTTTTATGATTTTTATTCAAAACATTGTTGGTTCTTTATTTAAATGTATTGTTTCCCAGATTTAAGGATTGTTTTTCTTCTTAAGCTGTTTATAGTTTACAACAATTTGGTAGAGTATAGTTTTGTGAACAAAGGTGGAATCATTTTTTTCACATTTCTTTAATATTTACTTTAGGTTTAGGGGTACATGTGCAGGTTTGTTATACAGGTCAATCACGTGTCAATGGGAGTTTGGTGCACAGATTATTTCATCACCCAGGTAACAAGCATAGTACCTGATAGGTAGTTTATCAATCCCCACCCTCCTCTCACCCTCTATCCTCAAGCAGGTTCCATTGTCTGTTGTTCCTTCTTTATGTCTATATGTTCTCAATGTTTAGCTCCCACTTATAAGTAGGAACATGCAGTATTTTGTTTTCTGTTCCTACATTAATTAGCTTGGGATAATGGCCTCCAGTTCCATTCATGTTGCCGCAAAGGACATGACCTTGGTTTTCTTATGGCTGTGTAGTATTTCATGGTGTATACATACCACATTTTCTTCATCTAGTCTACTGTTGATGGGCATTTAATTTGATTCCATGTCTTTACTGTTGTCAACAGTGCTGTAAAAACGTACACATGCATGTGTCTTTATGGTAAAACAGTTTCTATTTCTTTGAGTATGTACCCAGTAATGGGATTGCTGGGTTAAATAGTAGTTCCATTTTAAGTTATTAGAGAAATCTCTACACTTATTTCTTGTTCTGTGGTCCCAGAGCATTGGAGGTATGATTTCATTTTTTTTTCTTTGAATTTACTGAGGATTGTTTTACAGGCCCATTGTGTGGCTGATTTTAGAGTATGTGCCATGTGCAGATGAGAAGAATGCATACTCTGTTGTTTTGGGGTGGAGAGTTCTGTAGATGTCTATTAGGGTCTATTTGGTCAAATGTAGAGTTCAGGTCCCAAATATCTTTGTTAGTTTTCTGCCTCAGTGATCTAATACTATCAGTGGTGTTTTGAAGTCTACCACTATTATTGTGTGATTATCTAAGTCTCTTTGTAGATCTCTAAGAACTTGCTTTATGAATCTGGGTTCTCCTGTGTTGGGTGCATATGTATTCAGGATAGTTAGGCCTTCTTCTTGAAGTGAACCTTCACTGTGATGTAATACCCTTCCTAATCTTTTTGGATCTTCGTTGGTTTAAAGTCTGTTTTGTCTGAAATTAGAATAGCAACCCTTGCTTTTTTCTGTCTTCCATTTGCTTGCTAGATTTTTCTCCATCCATTTACCTGTAGCCAATAACGTGTCATTGCGTGTGAGATAAGTCTCTTGAAAACAGCACAGAGTGGGGTCTTGCTTGTTTACCCAACTTACCACTCTGTGCCTTTTAATTGGAGACATTTATTTACATTCAAGGTTAATATTGATGTGTGTGGATTTGATCCTGTCTTCATATTGTTAGCTGGTTATTATGCAGACTTGATTGTGTGGTTGCTTTATAGTATCAATGGTATGTATACTTAAGTGTGTTTTTGTGGGGACTTGTGATGGTCTTTTCTTTCCACATTTAGCACTCACTTCAGAGCCTCTTGTAAGGCAGGGTTGGTAGTAATGAATTCTCTTAGCATTTGCTTGTCTGAAAATAATCTTATTTCTTCTTTGCTTATGAAGTCTAGTTTGGCTGGATATAAAATTCATGGCTGGAATTTCTTTTCTTTAAGAATATTGAATATAGGCCCTGAATCTTTTCTGGCTTGTAGGGTTTCTACTGAAAGATCTGCTGTTAGTCTGATGGAGTTCCCTTTGTAAGTGACCTGCCTCTTCTCTCTAGCTGCCTTTAACATTTTTTTCTTTCATTTCAAATTTGGAGATTCTGATGACTATGTGTCTAAGGAATGGTCATCTTGTATAGTATCTTGCAGGGTTCTCTGCATTTTCCAAATTTGAATGTTGGCCTCTCTAGCGAGGTTGGGGGAATTTTCATGGATGATATCCTGAAAAATGTTTCCCAGGTTGCTTGCTTTCTCTCCCTCTGTTTCAGAGGCACCACCACCACTGAGACATAGATTTGGTCTCTCTCTCTCTTTTTTTAAAAAATAAATGGTCTTTTTACATAATTCCATGTTTTACAGAGTTTTGTTTATTCTTCTTTAATCTTTTTTCTTTATTTTTGTCTGACTGTTACTTCAGAGAACTGATCTTAGAGCACTGACATTCTTTCCTCAGCTTGGTCAATTCTGCTGTTAATATTTGCAACTGTATTCTGAAATTCTTGAAGTGTTTCAGCTATATCAGATCATTTTGGTTCTTTCTTAAAATGGCCATTTTATCTTTCATCTCCTATACTGTTTTATTGTATGCCTTAGAATCCTTGAATTGGGTTTCAACTTTCTGCTGAATCTCAATGATCTTTGTTCTTGTCCATATTCTGAATTCAATTTCTGTCATTTGAGCCATTTAAGCCTGGTTAAGAACATTGCTAGAGAACTAGTCCACTTGTTTGGAGGCAGAAAGACACCCTGACTCTTTGAGTTGCCAGAGTTCTTGAGCTGGTTTTTTTAATCTGCGTGGACTGATGTTGCTACAATTTCTTTGGGTGGGTTTTTCTTTTTGCTTTTTTCTTCTTTGATTCTCTTGGGGTTTGATTGGTATAAAGTGGTACCAGGTGGGTTCAGTCAACTGGCTTTGTTTCCCTTCCCCAGGAATCAATGAAGGCCAGGAACAAGTTCCCGGGCACAGTAGCCCTGCACAGGGTTCCCAGCTTCCTCTTCCTTCAGGCCAGCATGTGTGTCCTGCCACTGTCCACTCTCAATCATTTGATTTTCCTCCCTGCTTGATTTTTCCAAAATTCAGAAACTATTCATGAGTACTCTTCTCTTTGTGACAATATGATTATTTACATAAATTTAATAAAGATTTAGCCTCTATATTAATACACAGTTGGAAACATTGATTATATTTCCAAAGTTTCAGCTAAAATAATATATTTGAGAATGAATATAAAATGCCTGGCTTCAAGGGTTCCAGTCTTATAGTGAATGAGTAAGAATTGTCACTTTCTGCCAGACCCAGAAACCTTAAGAATGTTAGTAAAATAAGTTTCCTAGCCCAAAGAAGTTTTAAAACCTGAGATTCCTATGTGATTGGCATAGAAAAAAAAAAGTCATGTTTTCAAAGAAAAACTGTAGTACCCTGTTAATAGATAGTAGCCCTGTTTTGCACTGTGCATTGTTTTCAAGTTCTTGTTGTCTACCTGTAGACAGGACTTGATCCTGAATTCTCTTAATTTCCTCCAGTACTTGGCTACAGCTCTCCAACTAAAATCAAAGGCTGTTTTGTTCTTAAAGTCCTATAAGCTGAAACTAGATAAGTCTTAAAAAACAAGTCTCGTGATTGATGTATGGACCACACAGCAAGTTCATTCACAAAACTGCCTGATGCCATAGCAGAGAGAGTTGAAATGCAAACCAGGAGTAGTTAGCCTTTTCACATTATAGAACACTTTTTTTCACGACACTGGAACAAGACTCCATGTCATTATGAGACTCTTATCCTTTTAATATTACCTTTTTCATTTGTCAGTAGAATGGTATAATTGAAATCTTATAATCCAAACACCTGCTGGTAACTGAACAGAATCTCACCTAAGAAATTATTTAGTATCCATTGTTAAATAAGAAAACGCCTATGCTATTACTACACCACATGCTATACTTGAGTAAATTCCTCTGTGAAAGTTGAGACCCACATACACAAAATAAGAAAACAGGTCACATGGTTACCACAGGTCTCACCTAATTCTTTACAGTCATTTGATTTATTCAATTGTCTTAAAGCCTAGGCTTATGGCTGAAAAACATTATGCAAACTGTGGATTGTCATGTTACTATTGATTTTACTTTGTTTATCCACTTTTTAAACTTTGTATCTGCTATTTGTTAATTTTTTACAGAAGTACAACTCCTAAAAGAATAATACTGGCCTAATAATTTGAGATGATGACAAAAAGCTATGAAGCAGATGAAATTGAACTTAATAATGAACTGCAAGCAAACACCCTGAGAGCCACTCCTTCAAACTTCCCTTGTTGTTCAACTGTGACTACGTGGATTTTGACACCGACTCCTAGTCACCGATAACTTCCATCAACATGGCATGAGACCAGTAACCGAGACAGGTCACTCCTGGCACCAACGGAAATCAACACCTAACTACAGAATGATTAATAGTGATGCTTTTGGAAAACGATCTTGATCAAATGAGAGAAACATGAAAGTTGTCAGAATCAAAATGGAGTCACAATGTAAAAAGAAAACCCAGATAAATAGAGCTTGGGAAGGTTATGAAGACAGGGTCCTCATGCTTGTATCCGTGATTTAAAAAAAACAAAAAAAACAAAAACCAAAAAAAAACATATCACAAAAGACTGCAAAACCAAACCCAGCATTAAGAACATCATAATCTTACACAAAAAATACTTCCGCAAGGTCGTTTTCTCAGCAACTGCCTATCTAGACTTGGACTGGCATCACCCTTGTTATTGATCTTCATAACTAAAGATAGTCATTTCAAAACAGTTACATAATCCTCATTTCTTCTTTAAAAGTATTCGTCTGCCTTTACCTCGCTGCATAGGCACACAGTTTACTATGGCGTGCATACTCCCATTATAATGAATATTATTTTCTTTTTTTTTTCTTTTTTATTAAACTTTAAGTTCTACGGTACATGTGCACAATGTGCAGGTTTGTTACATATGTATACTTGGGCCATGTTGGTGTGCTGCACCCATCAACTAGTCAGCACCCATCAACTTGTCATTTACATCAGGTATAACTCCCAATGCCATCCCTCCCCACTACCCCCTCCCCATAATAGGCCCCGGTGTGTGATGTTCCCCTTCCAGAGTCCGAGTAATCTCATTGTTCAATTCCCACCTATGAGTGAGAACATGCAGTGTTTGGTTTTCTGTTCTTACGATAGTTTGCTGAGAATGATGGTTTCCAGCTGCATCCATGTCCCTACAGAGGACACAAACTCATCCCTTTTTATGGCTGCATAGTATTCCATGGTGTATATGTGCCACATTTTCTTTTTTTTTTTTTATTTTTTATTTTTTATTTTTTATTATTATTATACTTTAAGTTCTAGGGTACATGTGCATAATGTGCAGGTTGGTTACATATGTATACTTGTGCCATGTTGCTGTGCTGCACCCATCAACTTGTCAGCACCCAACTACTCGTCATTTACATCAGGTATAACTCCCAAGGCAATCCCTCCCCCCTCCCCCCTCCATAATAGGCCCCGGTGTGTGACGTCCCCCTTCCCGAGTCCAAGTGATCTCATTGTTCAGTTCCCACCTATGAGTGAGAACATGCGGTGTTTGGTTTTCTGTTCTTGTGATAGTTTGCTAAGAATGATGGTTTCCAGCTGCATCCATGTCCCTACAAAGGACATAAACTCATCCTTTTTTATGGCTGCATAGTATTCCATGGTGTATATGTGCCACATTTTCTTAATCCAGTCTGTCACTGATGGACATTTGGGTTGATTCCAAGTCTTTGCTATTGTGAATAGTGCCGCAATGAACATACGTGTGCATGTGTCTTTATAGCAGCATGATTTATAATCCTTTGGTTATATACCCAGTAATGGGATGGCTGGGTCATATGGTACATCTAGTTCTAGATCCTTGAGGAATCGCCATACTGTTTTCCATAATGGTTGAACTAGTTTACAATCCCACCAACAGTGTAAAAGCGTTCCTATTTCTCCACATCCTCTCCAGCACCTGTTGTTTCCTGACTTTTTAATGATCGCCATTCTAACTGGTGTGAGATGGTATCTCATTGTGGTTTTGATTTGCATTTCTCTGATGCCAGTGATGATGAGCATTTTTTCATGTGTCTGTTGGCTGTATGAATGTCTTCTTTTGAGAAATGTCTGTTCATATCTTTGCCCATTTTTTGATGGGGTTGTTTGTTTTTTTCTTGTAAATTTGTTTGAGTTCTTTGTAGGTTCTGGATATTAGCCCTTTGTCTGATGAGTACATTGCAAAAATTTTCTCCCATTCTGTAGGTTGCCTGTTCACTCTGATGGTAGTTTCTTTTGCTGTGCAGAAGCTTTTTAGTTTAATGAGATCCCATTTGTCAATTTTGGTTTTTGTTGCCATTGCTTTTGGTGTTTTAGACATGAAGTCTTTGCCTATGCCTATGTCCTGAATGGTACCACCTAGGTTTTCCTCTAGGGTTTTTATGGTATTAGGTCTAACATTTAAGTCTATAATCCATCTTGAATTAATTTTCGTATAAGGAGTAAGGAAAGGATCCAGTTTTAGCTGTCTACTTATGGTTAGCCAACTTTCCCAGCACCATTTATTAAATAGGGAATCCTTTCCCCATTTCTTGTTTTTCTCAGGTTTGTCAAAGATCAGATGGCTGTAGATGTGTGGTATTATTTCTGAGGACTTTGTTCTGTTCCATTGGTCTATATCTCTGTTTTGGTACCAGTACCATGCTGTTTTGGTTACTGTAGCCTTGTAGTATAGTTTGAAGTCAGGTAGCATGATGCCTCCAGCTTTGTTCTTTTGACTTAGGATTGTCTTGGCAATGCGGGGTCTTTTTTGGTTCCATATGAACTTTAAAGCAGTTCTTTCCAATTCTGTGAAGAAAGTCATTGGTAGCTTGATGGGGATGGCATTGAATCTATAAATAACCTTGGGCAGTATGGCCATTTTCACGATATTGATTCTTCCTATCCATGAGCATGGTATGTTCTTCCACTTATTTGTGTCCTCTTTAATTTCACTGAGCAGTGGTTTGTAGTTCTCCTTGAAGAGGTCCTTTACATCCCTTGTAAGTTGGATTCCTAGGTATTTTATTCTCTTTGAAGCAATTGTGAATGGAAGTTCATTCATAATTTGGCTCTCTGTTTGTCTGTTACTGATGTATAAGAATGCTTGTGATTTTTGCACATTAATTTTGTATCCTGAGACTTTGCTGAAGTTGCTCATCAGCTTAAGGAGATTTTGGGCTGAGACGATGGGGTTTTCTAAATATACAATCATGTCATCTGCAAACAGGGACAATTTGACTTCTTCTTTTCCTAAGTGAATACCCTTGATTTCTTTCTCTTGCCTGATTGCCGTAGCCAGAACTTCCAACACTATGTTGAATAGGAGTGGTGAGAGAGGGCATCCCTGTCTTGTGCCAGTTTTCAAAGGGAATGCTTCCAGTTTTTGCCCATTCAGTATGATATTGGCTGTGGGTTTATCATAAATAGCTCTTATTATTTTGAGGTACATTCCATCAATGTCAAATTTATTGAGCGTTTTTAGCATGAAGGGCTGTTGAATTTTGTCAAAAGCCTTTTCTGCATCTATTGAGATAATCATGTGGTTTTTGTCTTTGGTTCTGTTTATATGCTGGATTATGTTTATTGATTTGTGAATGTTGAACCAGCCTTGCATCCCAGGGATGAAGCCCACTTGATCATGATGGATAAGCTTTTTGATGTGCTGCTGAATCTGGTTTGCCAGTATTTTATTGAGGATTTTTGCATCGATGTTCATCAGGGATATTGGTCTAAAATTCTCTTTTTTTGTTGTGTCTCTGCCAGGCTTTGGTATCGGGATGATTTTGGCCTCATAAAATGAGTTAGGGAGGATTCCCTCTTTTTCTATTGATTGGAATAGTTTCAGAAGGAATGGTACCAGCTCCTCCTTGTACCTCCGGTAGAATTCAGCTGTGAATCCATCTGGTCCTGGACTTTTTTTGGTTTTTAGGCTATTAATTATTGCCTCAATTTCAGAGCCTGCTATTGGTCTATTCAGGGATTCAACTTCTTCCTGGTTTAGTCTTGGAAGAGTGTAAGTGTCCAGGAAATTATCCATTTCTTCTAGATTTTCTAGTTTATTTGCGTAGAGGTGTTTATAGTATTCTCTGATGATAGTTTGTATTTCTGTGGGGTCGGTGGTGATATCCCCTTTATCATTTTTTATTGCATCTATTTGATGATCTTTTCAAAAAACCAACTCCTGGATTCATTGATTGTTTGGAGGGATTTTTGTGTCTATATCTCCTTCAGTTCTGCTCTGATCTTAGTTATTTCTTGCCTTCTGCTAGCTTTTGAATGTGTTTGCTCTTGCTTCTCTAGTTCTTTTAATTGTGATGTTAGAGTGTCAATTTTAGATCTTTCCTGCTTTCTCTTGTGGGCATTTAGTGCTATAAATTTCCCCCTACACACTGCTTTAAATGTGTCCCAGAGATTCTGGTATGTTGTATATTTGTTCTTATTGGTTTCAAAGAACATCTTTATTTCTGCCTTCATTTCGTTATGTACCCAGTAGTCATTCAGGAGCAGGTTGTTCAGTTACCATGTAGTTGAGCGGTTTTGATTGATTTTCTTAGTCCTGAGTTCTAGTTTGATTGCACTGTGGTCTGAGAGACAGTTTGTTATAATTTCTGTTCTTGTACATTTGCTGAGGAGTGCTTTACTTCCAATTAAGTGGTCAATTTTGGAATAAGTGTGATGTGGTGCTGAGTAGAATGTATATTCTGTTGATTTGGGGTGGAGAGTTCTATAGATGTCTATTGGGTCTGCTTGCTGCAGAGATGAGTTCAATTCCTGGATATCCTTGTTAACTTTCTGTCTCGTTGATCTGTCTAATGTTGACAGTGGAGTGTTGAAGTCTCCCATTATTATTGTATGGGAGTCTAAGTCTCTTTGTAAGTCTCTAAGGACTTGCTTTATGAATCTGGGTGCTCCTGTATTGGGTGCATATATATTTAGGATAGTTCTTCCTGTTGAATTGATCCCTTTACCATTATGTAATGGCCTTCTTTGTCTCTTTTGATCTTTGATGGTTTAAAGTCTATTTTATCAGAGACTAGTATTGCAACCCCTGCTTTCTTTTGTTCTCCATTTGCTTGGTAAATCTTCCTCCATCCCTTTATTTTGAGCCTATGTGTGTCTCTAAATGTGAGATGGGTCTCCTGAATACAGCAGACTGATGGGTCTTGACACTTTATCCAGTTTGCCAGTCTATGTCTTTTAATTGGAGCATTTAGTCCATTTACATTTAAGGTTAATATTGTTATGTGTGAACTTGATCCTGCCATTATGATATTAACTGGTTATTTTGCTCGTTAGTTGATGCAGTTTCTTCCTAGCCTCGATGGTCTTTAATTTTTGGCATGTTTTTGTAATGGCTGGTACCGGTTGTTCCTTTCCATGTTGAGTGTTTCCTTCAGGGTCTCTTGTAAGGCAGGCCTAGTGGTGACAAAATCTCTCAGCATTTGCTTGTCTGTAAAGGATTGTATTTCTCCTTCACTTATGAAACTTAGTTTGGCTGGATATGAAATTCTGGGTTGAAAATTCTTTTCTTTAAGAATGTTGAATATTGGCCCCCACTCTCTTCTGGCTTGTAGAGTTTCTGCCCAGAGATCTGCTGTTAGTCTGATGGGCTTCCCTTTGTGTGTGACCCGACCTTTCTCTCTGGCTGCCCTTAAGATTTTTTCCTTCATTTCAACTTTGGTGATACTGGCAATTATGTGTCTTGGAGTTGCTCTTCTCGAGGAGTATCTTTGTGGCGTTCTCTGTATTTCCTGGATTTGAATGTTGGCCTGCCCTACCAGGTTGGGGAAGTTCTCCTGGATGATATCCTGAAGAGCGTTTTCCAACTTGGTTCCATTTTCCCCCTCACTTTCAGGCACCCCAATCAGACGTAGATTTGGTCTTTACTTCTTGCAGGCTTTGTTTATTTCTTTTTCTTCTTTTTTCTTTTGGTTTCTCTTCTCGCTTCATTTCATTCATTTGATCCTCAATCGCTGATACTCTTTCTTCCAGTTGATCGAGTCGGTTACTGAAGCTTGTGCATTTGTCACGTATTTCTCGTGTCATGGTTTTCATCTCTTTCATTTCGTTTATGACCTTCTCTGCATTAATTACTCTAACCATCAATTCTTCCACTTTTTTTTTCAAGATTTTTAGTTTCTTTGCGCTGGGTACGTAATTCCTCTTTTAGCTCTGAGAAGTTTGATGGACAGAAGCCTTCTTCTCTCATCTCGTCAAAGTCATTCTCTGTCAAGCTTTGATCCGTTGCTGGCGATGAGCTGCGCTCCTTTTCCGGGGGAGATGCGCTCTTATTTTTTGAATTTCCAGCTTTTCTGCCCTGCTTTTTCCCCATCTTTGTGGTTTTATCTGCCTCTGGTCTTTGATGATGGTGACGTACTGATGGGGTTTTGGTGTAGGTGTCCTTCCTGTTTGATAGTTTTCCTTCTAACAGTCAGGACCCTCAGCTGTAGGTCTGTTGGAGATTGTTTGAGGTCCACTCCAGACCCTGTTTGCCTGGGTGTCAGCAGCAGAGGATGCAGAAGATAGAATATTGCTGAACAGCGAGTGTACCTGTCTGAATCTTGCTTTGGAGGCTTACTCTCAGGGGTGTATTCCACCCTGTGAGGTGTGGGGTGTCAGACTGCCCCTAGTGGGGGATATCTCCCAGTTAGGCTACTCAGGGGTGAGGGACCCACTTGAGCAGGCAGTCTGTCCCTTCTCAGATGTCAACCTCCGTGTTGGGAGATCCACTGCTCTCTTCAAAGCTGTCAGACAGAGTCGTTTGCGTCTGCAGAAGTTTCTACTGCTTTTGTTGTTATCTGTGCCCTGTCCCCAGAGGTGGAGTCTACAGAGACAGGCAGGTTTCCTTGAGCTGCTGTGAGCTCCACCCAGTTCGAGCTTCCCAGCGGGTTTGTTTACCTAGTTAAGCCTCAGCAATGGTGGGAGCCCCTCCCCCAGCCTTGCTGCTGCCTTGCCGCGAGATCACAGACTGTTGTGCTAGCAATGAGGGAGGCTCCGTGGGCGTGGAACCCTCCCGGCCAGGTGTGGGATATTATCTCCAGGTGTGCTTGTTTGCTTAAAGCACAGTATTGGGGTGGGAGTTACCCGATTTTCCAGGTGTTGTGTGTCTCAGTTCCCCTGGCTAGGAAAAGGGATTCCTTTTCCCCTTGTGCTTCCCAGGTGATGTGATGCCTCGCCCTGCTTCAGCTCTCGCTGGTCGGGCTGCAGCAGCTGACCAGCACTGATTGTCCGGCACACTCTAGTGAGATGAACCCAGTACCTCAGTTGAAAATGCAGAAATCACCGGTCTTCTGTGCCGCTCGCGCTGGGAGTTGGAGACTGGAGCTGTTCCTATTCGGCCATCTTGCTCCGCCCGATATGTGCCACATTTTCTTAATCCAGTCTGTCACTGATGGACATTTGGGTTGATTCCAAGTCTTTGCTATTGTGAATAGTGCCACAATAAACATAAGTGTACATGTGTCTTTATAGCAGCATGATTTATAATCCTTTGGGTATATACCCAGTAATGGGATGGCTGGGTCATATATTATTACTAGTTCTAGATCCTTGAGGAATCGCCATACTGTTTTCCACAACGGTTGAACCAGTTTACAATCCCACCAACAGTGTAAAAGTGTTCCTATTTCTCCACATCCTCTCCAGCACCTGTTGTTTCCTGACTTTTTAATGATTGCCATTCTAACTGGTGTGAAATGGTATGTCACTATGGTTTTGATTTGCATTTATCTGATGGCCAGTGATGACGAGCATTTTTTCATGTATCTGTTGGCTATATGCACATCTTCTTTTGAGAAATGTCTATTTATATTCTTTGTCCACCTTTTGATGGAGTTGTTTGTTTTTTTCTCATAAATTTGTTTGAGTTTTTCGTAGGTTCTGGATATTAGCCCTTTGTCAGATGAGTAGATTGCAAAAATTTACTCCCATTCTGTAGGTTGCCTGTTCACTCTGATGGTAATTTTTTTTGCTGTGCAGGAGCTCTTTAGTTTAATGAGATCCCATTTGTCAATTTTGTTTTTTGTTGCCGTTGCTTTTGGTGTTTTAGACATGAAGTCCTTGCCCAGGCCTATGTCCTGAATGGTATTACCTAGGTTTTCTTCCAGGGTTTTTATGGTATTAGGTCTAACATTTAAGTCTATAATCCATCTTGAATTAATTTTCATATAATAAGTAAGGAAAGGATCTAGTTTCAGCTGTCTACTTATGGCTAGCCAATTTTCCCAGCACCATTTATTAAATAAGGAATCCTTTCCCCATTTCTTGTTTTTGTCAGGTTTGTCAAAGATCAGATGGCTGTAGATGTGTGGTATTATTTCTGAGGACTCTATTCTGTTCCCTTGGTCTATATGTCTGTTTTGGTACCTGTACCATGCTGTTTTGGTTACTGTAGCCTTGTAGTATAGTTTGAAGTCAGGTAACGTGACACCTCCAGGTCTGGTCTTTTGACTTAGGATTGTCTTGGCAATGCGGGCTCTTTTTTGGTTCCATATGAACTTTAAAGCAGTTTTTTCCAATTCTGTGAATAAAGTTATTGGTAGCTTGGTGGGAATGGCATTGAATCTATAAATTACTTTGGGCAGTATGGCCATTTTCACGATATTGATTCTTCCTATCCATGAGCATGGTATGTTCTTCCATTTGTTTGTGTTCTCTTTTATCTCACTGAGCAGTGGTTTGTAGTTCTCCTTGAAGAGGTCCTTCACATCCCTTGTGAGTTGGATTCCTAGGTATTTTATTGTCTTTGAAGCAATTGTGAATGGGAGTTCATTCATGATTTGGCTCTCTGTTTGTCTGTTACTGGTGTATAAGAATGCTTGTAATTTTTGCACATTGATTTTGTATCTTGAGACTTTGCTGAAGTTGCTTATCAGCTTAAGGAGATTGTGGGCTGAGATGATGGGGTTTTCTAAATATACAATCATGTCATCTGCAAACAGGGACAATTTGACTTCTTCTTTTCCTAAGTGAATACCCTTTATTTCTTTCTCTTGCCTGATTGCCGTAGCCAGAACTCCCAACACTATGTTGAATAGGAGTGGTGAGAGAGGGCATCCCTGTCTTGTGCCAATTTTCGGAGGGAATGCTTCCAGTTTTTGCCCGTTCAGTACGATATTGGATGAGGGTTTGCCATAAATAACTCTTATTATTTTGAGATATGTTCCATCAATACCGAATTTATTGAGAGTTTTTAGCATGAAGGGCTGTTGAATTTTGTCAAAGGCCTTTTTTCTGCATCTGTTGAGATAATCATGTGGTTTTTGTCTTTGCTTCTGTTTATATGCTGGATTACATTTATCGATTTGCATATGTTGAACCAGCCTTGCATCCCAGGGATGAAGCCCACTTGATCATGGTGGATAAGTTTTTTGATGTGTTGCTGGATTCGGTTTGCCAGTATTTTATTGAGGATTTTTGCATCGATGCTCATCAGAGATATTGGTCTAAAATTCTCTTTTTTTGTTGTGTCTCTGCCAGGCTTTGGTATCAGGATGATGTTGGCCTCATAAAATGAGTTAGGGAGGATTCCCCCTTTTTCTATTGATTGGAATAGTTTCAGAAGGAATGGTACCAGCTCCTCCTTGTACCTCCGGTAGAATTCAGCTGTGAATTTGTCTGGTCCTGGACTTTTTTTGGTTGGTAGGCTATTAATTATTGCCTCAATTTCAGAGCCTGCTATTGGTCTATTCAGGGATTCAACTTCTTCCTGGTTTAGTCTTGGGAGAGTGTAAGTGTCCAGGAAATTATCCATTTCTTCTAGGTTTTCTAGTTTATTTGCGTAGAGGTGCTTATAGTATTCTCTGATGGTAGTCTGTATTTCTGTGGGGTCGATGGTGATATCCCCTTTATCATTTTTTATTGCATCTATTTGATTCTTCTCTCTTTTCTTCTTTATTAGTCTTGCTAGTGGTCTATGAATTTTGTTGATCTTTTCAAAAAACTAGCTCCTGGATTCATTGATTGTTTGGAGGGTTTTTTGTGTCTCTATCTCCTTCAGTTCTGCTCTGATCTTAGTTATTTCTTGCCTTCTGCTAGCTTTTGAATGTGTTTGTCTCTTGCTTCTCTATTTCTTTTAATTGTGATGTTAGAATGTCAATTTTATATCTTTCCAGCTTTCTCTTGTGGGCATTTAGTGCTATAAATTTCCCTCTACACACTGCATTAAATGTGTCCCAGAGATTCTGGTATGTTGCATCTTTGTTCTTATTGGTTTCAAAGAACATTTTTATTTCTGCCTTCATTTCGTTATGTACCCAGTAGTCATTCAGGAGCAGGTTGTTCAGTTTCCATGTAGTTGAGCGGTTTTGATTGAGTTTCTTAGTCCTGAGTTCTAGTTTGATTACACTGTGGTCTGAGAGACAGTTTGTTATAATTTCTGTTCTTGTACATTTGCTGAGGAGTGCTTTACTTCCAACTACGTGGTCAATTTTGGAATAAGTGTGATGTAGTGCTGAGAAGAATGTATATTCTGTTGATTTGGGGTGGAGAGTTCTGTAGATGTCTATTATGTCCGCTTGGTGCAGAGTTGAGTTCAATTCCTGGATATCCTTGTTAACTTTCTGTCTCGTTGATCTGTCTAATGTTGACAGTGGAGTGTTGAAGTGTCCCATTATTATTCTATGGGAGTCTAAGTCTCTTTGTAAGTCTCTAAGGACTTGCTTTATGAATCTGGGTGCTCCTGTACTGGGCGCATATATATTTAGGATAGTTAGCTCTTCCTGTTGAATTGATCCCTTTACGATTATGTAATGGCCTTCTTTGTCTCTTTTGATCTTTGATGGTTTAAAGTCTGTTTTATCAGAGACTAGGATTGCAGCCCCTGCTGGTTTTTTGTTCTCCATTTGCTTGGTAGATCTTCCCCCATCCCTTTATTTTGAGCCTATGTGTGTCTCTGCATGTGAGATGGGTCTCTTGAATACAGCAAACTGATCGGTCTTGACTCTTTTTCCAATTTGCCACTCTGTGTCTTTTAATTGGACCATTTAGTCCATTTACATTTAAGGTTAATATTGTTATGTGTGAACTTTGTCCTGTCACTGTGATATTATCTGGTTATTTTGCTCGTTAGTTGATGCAGTTTCTTCCTAGCATTGATGGTCTTTACATTTTGGCATGTTTTTGTAATGGCTGGTACCAGTTGTTCCTTTCCATGTTTACTGCTTCCTTCAGGATCTCTTTTAAGGCAGGCCTGGTGGTGACAAAATCTCTAAGCATTTGCTTGTCTGTAAAGGATTTTATTTCTCCTTCACTGATGAAACTTAGTTTGGCTGGATATGAAATTCTGGGTTGAAAATTCTTTTCTTTAAGAATGTTGAATACTGACCTCCACTCTCTTCTGGCTTGTAGATTTACTGCTGAGAGATCTGCTGTTAGT
Source organism: Papio anubis (assembly GCF_008728515.1). Taxonomy (NCBI): domain Eukaryota; kingdom Metazoa; phylum Chordata; class Mammalia; order Primates; family Cercopithecidae; genus Papio; species Papio anubis. The sequence goes on from NC_044983.1 coordinate 48,433,731, forward strand.
CTAATGGGCTTCCCTTTGTGGGTAACCCGACTTTTCTGTCTGGCTGCCCTTAACATTTTTTCCTTCATTTCAACTTCGGTGAATCTGACAATTATGTGTCTTGGAGTTGCTCTTCTCGAGGAGTGTCTTTGTGACGTTCTTTGTATTTCCTGAATTTGAATGTTGGCCTGCCTTACTAGGTTGGGGAAGTTCTCCTGGATGATATCATGAAGAGTGTTTTCCAACTTGGTTGCATTTTCCCCCTCACTTTCAGGCACACCAATCAGACGTAGATTTAGTCTTTTCACATAATCCCATATTTCTTGGAAGCTTTGTTCATTTCTTTTTCATCCTTTTTCTCTAGACTTCTCTTCTTGCTTCATTTCATTCATTTGATCTTCAGTCATTGATACTCTCTCTTCCAGTTGATCGAGTCGGTTACTGAAGCTTGTGCATTTGTCACATATTTCTCGTGTCATGGTTTTTATCTCTGTCAGTTCATTTATGGACTTCTCTGCATTGATTATTCTAGTTATCCCTTCTTCCATTCTTTTTTCAAGATTTTTAGTTTCTTTGTGCTGAGTACATAGTTCCTCCTCTAGCTCTGAGAAGTTTGATCGACTGAAGCCTTCTCCTCTCAACTCATCAAAGTCATTCTCCGTCCAGCTTTGATCCGTTGCTGGTAATGAGCTGTGTACCTTTGGAGGGGGAGATGCGCTCTGATTTTTTGAATTTCCAGCTTTTCTGCTCTGCATTTTCCCCATCTTGTGGTTTTATCTGCCTTTGGTCTTTGATGCTGGTGATGTACTGATGGAGTTTTGGTGTGGGTGTCCTTGTTTGTTAGTTTTCCTTCTAACAGTCAGGACCCTCAGCTGTAGGTGTGTTGGAGATTGCTTGAGGTCCACTCCAGACGCTGTTTGCCTGGGTATCATCAGGAGAGGCTGTAGAAGATAGAATATTGCTGAACAGTGAGTACTGCTGTCTGATTCTTGCTCTGGATCTTTGTCTCAGGTGTGTACCCCGCCATGTGAGGTGTGAGGTGTGAGGTGTTGGTGAGCACTTAGTGGGTGATGTCTCCCAGTTAGGCTACTCAAGGGTCAGGGACCCACTTGGGCAGGCAGTCTGTCAGTTCTCAGATCTCAACCTCCATGCTGGGAGATCTACTGCTCTCTTCAAAGCTGTCAGACCGCTGTCAGATTCCACCTAGAGGTGGAGTCTACAGAGAGTGGCAGGCCTCCTTGAGCTGCGGTGGGCTCCAGCCCATTCGAGCTTCCTGGTGGCTTTGTTTATTCACTTAAGCCTCAGCAATGGCGGGCGCCCCTCTCCCAGCCTCGCTGCTGCCTTGCAGTTAGATCTCAGACTGCTGTGCCAGCAATGAGGGAGGATCCGCGGGCATGGGACCCTCCGGGCCAGGTGTGGGATATAATCTCCTGGTGTGGGCCATTTGCTAAGACCCTTGGTAAAGCACAGTGGTAGGGCTGGAGTTACCCGATTTTCCAGGTATTGTGTGTCTCAGTTTTCCTTGGCTAAGAAAAGGGATTCCCTTCCCCCTTGCACTTCCCAGGTGAAGCGATGCCTCACCCTGCCTCAGCTCTAGCTGATTGGGCTGTAGCAGCTGACCAGCACTGACTGTCCAGTGCTCCCCAGTGAGATGAACCCAGTACTTCAGTTGAAAATGCAGAAATCACCCATCTTCTGTGTTGCTCACGTTGGGACCTGAAGGCTGGAGCTGTTCCTGTTCGACCATCTTGCTCGCTCCCTCGAATATTATTTTCTTTTAGAAAACCTCTCTGTTTGTTATACAGGTTGATCAGATGTACCACTCTTTCACCCATTGAGGGACATTTGGCTGATCCAGGTTTTGGCTATTGCAAATAAAACTGCTACAAACATTGGTATGGGATTTTGAGCAAACGTGTTTCCATTTCTTTGATTAAATACCCAGGAGTATAATTGTTTGACTCTATGTTTGTGGCATGTTTAGTTTTTAAAGAAATTGCCAAAGCGGTTTCTTGAGTGGCTGTATCATTTCACATTTCTGCCATCAATATATGAGCGTTCTGATTTCTTTGCATCCTCATCAGCATTTGGTGTTGTCATTTTTATTTACTTAGCCATTTGTATGGTGTGTAGCGATATCTCATTGTGGTTCTAATTTTCATTTCCATAATGGTTAAAGATTTTGAACACATTTTCATGTGATTATTTGCCATCTGCATATCCTTTTTAGTGAAATGTCTCTTTGTTTCCTTTAGCTACTTTCTAATTGGGTTATTTGTTTATTGTACTGTTAAGTTTTGACAGTTCTTTATATATTCCAGATACTAGTCCTTTTTTGGATATATAGTATGCAAATATTTTCCCCGTCTGTAGTAGCTTGCATTTTTATTATCTTTCACAGTGCAAAATTTTGAAATTTTGATGAAGTCAAATTTAATTTTCTTTTTATAAATCATGCTTTTGGTGTCCAAGAACGAGGCACAGTGGCTCATGCCTATAATCCCAGAATGCTGTGAGACTGACGTGGGATGATTGTTTGAGCCCAGGAGTTTGAGGCTAGCCTGGGCAACATAGCAAGACCCCATTTCTTTAAAAAAGAAATAAAAACAAGAACTCTTTTTTTAGTACTACATTCCAAGATTTTCTCCTATGTTTTATTCTTAAAGATTTGATAATCTTATGCATTATCTTAAAGTCCATAATCCATTTCGAGTTAACTTTCATATTAGATGTGATGTTGAGGTAAAGGTTCATATTCTTTTGCCTATAGATGTCCAGTTTTTACTGTACCATGAATTTAAAAGCCTTTCCTCCATATCATTTACTCCATTAAACTGCTTTTGAACCTTTATCAAGATGTTGTATATATTTCTGTGGGCCCACTTTTGAGCTCACTGTTTCATTGATTTATGTGTCTATCAATCTGTCAATATCACAGTCTTGGTTGCTGTGGCTAAATAATATGTCTTAAAATTGAGTAGAGTGTTTCCTCCTACTTTATTCTTTTTCTCAAAATTGTTTTAGTTATTTTAGTTCCTGTGTGTTGTCATATATATTTTATAATAATCTTGTCTACATCTACAAATCCTCTTACCAGGATTTAGATAGAAATTGAATTAAACCTTTTTTTCATTTTGGGAATGATTGACTTCTTTATTCTCTTTAGCTTTATTATCTATGAACATGGTTTGTCACCCCATTTGTTTAGATCTTCTTTCATCAGTATTATGTAGTTTTAAATGCAAAAGTCCTTTATGCTTTGTCATCTTTACAGGAGAGTATAGTGTGTTGGGACAATTGTAAATGGTATTGTATTTTAAACTGTGGTGTCCCTGTGTTTATTACTAGGATATGTAAGTGCAATTGCTGTTTTGTATGTATATCTTATCTCCTGTGACTGCAAAACTCACTTATTTGTTCTAGGAGGTATTTTTTTTAGATTCTTTGGAATATTTTATGCAGACATTTATGTCATCTGCAAATAGAGAAAGTATTATTTCCTCCTTCTGATCTATATGCTTTCTATTTCCTATTCTTGCCTTGTTGAACTTACTAGAATTCCCAGCATTATGCTGAATAGGATGGTGAGAGCAGACATCCTTGCCTTGATCTTATCTCAGGAAAAAAGCCTTCAGTGTTTTAGTGTGATGTTAGCTGTAGGTTTTTTTGTAGGTGCTTTTGATCAAGGTGAGGAAGTTTCTATTCTTATTTTTCTGAGAGTTTTCATTATGAAGGTGTATTAAATTTTGTCAAATTCTATTTCTGCATTCATTAATATGATCATAGCATTTTTCCTTAGCCTTAATCTAATAAATCATATTCATTGACTTTCAAATACTGAAGAAGACTGGCATCTTTGAATAAAGACCAATTGGTCATGTTATATATAAAGTTGTGATAAAAATCACATAGTGTGAAATTTACCATCTTAACAATTTTTAAGTATACAGTTCAGAAGTGTAAAGTATGTGAACCCTGAAAATTTAAGACAGATCTCAGTTCATTTAGAAAGTTTATTTTGCCAAGGTTGAAGACGTGCATTCGTGACACAGCCTCAGGAGATCCTGATGGCATGTGCCCAAGGTGGTCAGAGCACAGCTTGGTTTTATACATTTTAGGGAGACATGAGACATCAATCAATATGTGTAAGATGTACACTGGTTCAGTACAGAAAGGTGGGACAACTTGAGTTGAAGATGGGACACCTCAAAGCAGGACTGGGCTTCCAGGTCACAGGTAGATAAGAGACAAATGGTTGCATTCTTTTGAGTTACTGATTAACCTCTCCAAATGAGGCCATAAGATATGCATTGATCTCAGTGAGCAGAAAGGTGACTTTGAATAGAATGGGAGGCAGGTTTGCCCTAAGCAATTCCCAGTTTGACTTTTCCCTTTAACTTAGTGATTTTGAGGCCCTGAGATTTATTTTCCTTTCAAAAGTATATTCATATTATTGTGAAGCAAATCTCTGGAATCTTTCCATTTTGTAAATTTGAAACTGTATACCCCTTAAACAACAACTCTCTTTTCCCTTCTCCCAGCAACCTCTCATAACCACCATTACATTTTTGTTTCATGAATTTGACCACTTTTTGTACCTCATAATAAGTGGAATCATACAGTATGTTATGGTTTATTTCACTTGGCACAATGGCCTCAAAGTTCATTTATGTCATAGCATATGACAGGGTTGCCTTCCTTTCTTCTCAGGTTTACTAAGATATAATTGACAAATAAAAATTATATCTATTTAAGGTATACAACTTGATGTTTTGACATACATATACATTGTAAAATAATCATCAAAATTAAGCAATTAACATATCAATTCCCTCACATAGTTACCATTTTCTTCCCCCCCTTTCTTTTTGTCACACTTAAGATCTATACTCTTAGCAAATTTCATGCATACAATACAATATTGCTAACTATAGTCATACTTCTGTACATTATATCTCCAGAACTTATTCATCTTGCATAACTAAAACTTTGTGCTCCTTGACCAAGATTCCCTTCCTTTTAAAATCTGAATAATATTCCATGGTATGTGTATGTTATAAGAGTTAAAGAAAGAGGAAAGACACATGAAAAGTGGCTCAATAGTCAAAGACAAAGACAGATTTATTTTGGAGAATAAACCTGAGAGGGGCTTCTGGATGATTTTGGTCAGGAACACTCTCTCTTACAGACTAAAAGTATTTATTGGTGAGAGAGCTTGTAATGTTTCTGTGTGGGGGAGAAGTTCATGGTGGAGTTGGAATGTCTCTGGTTGGAGGGAGCGTTATCTTGGGGCTGACATCTCTCTGGCTGGAGGGAAGGTTATCCAGGGGCTGACATGTCTCTGGTTGGGGATGGGTTTGGAATGTTTCTGGTCGGAGATGTTATTTGAGGTTTATGGTCACATTAACCTTAGCCATTAGGCTGATGCCCTTTGGATTTAGGCAGTTTTTGATCAAGGTGAACTTCAGAATGGCAGTGGTTGTCCAAGATGGTGATGCTCCTGCTCTGTCATATGTCACAGTCACATTTCATTTATCCATTCATCTGCCAATGGACATTTGGGTTGCTTACACCTTTTGGCTATTGTGATTAGTACTGTTTTGCACAGGGATGTGCAAATATCTCTTTTGAGATCCTGCTTTTGATTCTTTCAGATTTATACCCAGAAGTGGGATTGCTGAATCATATGACAGTTCTTTTTTTTTTTTTTCTGAGGGGCCTCCATACTTTTTATCAACCATTTAACAACCCCAGCAACAGTGCACAATTCTAATTTCTCTACATCTTCACCAACACGTTTTATTTTCTGTCTTTTTGATAGTATTCATGCTAATGGGTGTGAAGAGATATATCATTATGGTTCTGATTTGCAGATTTGCATTTCTCTGATGATTGGTGATGTTGAGCATCTTTTGACTTTCTTTCTCTTTTTTTTAACTTTTTTTTTTTTTTTTTTTTTCTGAGACAGAATCTTACTCTGTCATCCAGGCTGGAGTGCAATGTTGTGATCTCGGCTTACTGCAACCTCCCCTGCCTGGGTTCAAGAGATTCTCCTGCCTTAGCCTTCCAAGTAGCTGGGATTACAGGCATGTGCTGCCACGACCAGTTAATTTTTTTAGTAGAGACAGGGTTTCTCCATGTTGGCCAGGCTGGTCTCAAATTCCTGGCCTCGAGTGATCCTCCTGCCTAATGATGCTCCCCAAGTGCTGGGATTACAGGTGTGAGCCACTGTACCCAGCCATGTATATCACCTTTGGAGAAATGTCTGTTCAAGTCCTTTGCCCATTTTCTAAATGGATTATTTTTATTGTCGTGGTTGAGTTGTAGGAGTTCTTCATATGTACTGAATATTAACCCCTTATCAGATATATAACTTGCAAGTATTTTCTTCCATTTGTTAGGTTGCCTTCTCACCTTGTTAAATATGTCCTTAATGCAAAAAACTTTTAAAATTTGATGTACTATCATTTGTCTTTTTTTTCTTTTATTCTTTGTGCATTTGGTGTCATATCCAAGAAATCATTGCCAAGTCCAATGTTATGAAATTTCTTTCTGATTTCTTTTAGGAATTTCATAGTTTTAGGCCTTTAATCCACTTTCAGATAATTTTTATATATGGCATAAGAGCCCAATTTTATTTTTACTTTTTTGCATATGGATATAATTCTTACATATTACTGAATTCTCTTTGCTAACTTATTGATAATTTTTGTATTTATATTTATAAAGAGGTATTAATCTGTAGTTTTCACCTTTTCTATTATCTTTGCTTCTTGTCTGAGCAATACTAACTTTAAAAATTTAATTGAGATGTGTTAATTCCTCTTCTATTTTCTATTTAATTCACAAAACTAGTTTGTAGAATTAGCGTTAATTCTTCTTTAGATTTTTGGTAGAATAATCCAGTGAAACAACCTGGGCTTCAATTTTTTTCAGAGTTTCAAAAATAAGATTTAAATTCCTTTAAGAGTTTCAGGCTATTCAAATTATTTATTTCACACTGGGTAAGTTGTGTTAGCTTGTGTTTTCGAAGAAGTTTTATCTAAGTTGTCTGCAGAAGTGTTTATAGAATTCCCTTATTGTCCTCTTGATGTATTCAGAACTTATAGTGCTATCTCCTATTTCATTCCTGTGATTAGTTATTTGTGTCTTCTGTTTTTGCCAGTCCTGCTAGAGATTTGTGAATTTTATTGATCTTTTCTAAGAAGCACCTCTTTTTTTTCCATCCATTTTCTGTGCTGTTTTTGTGTTTCCAATTTTATCAGTTTATGTTTTCTTTTTTATTATTTATTTCATTTGACATTTCTTGTGCTTATTTTGCTCATCTTTTTTTAGATTCTTGAGGTGGGAGTTTAGATTCTCAAGTTGAGATTTTTACTTCAATTGGAGGAGAAGGAAAGTCTATTTTTTAATGTATATTTTTGCATACCATGTTCTTCCTTTCTGATGTCCTTTTATTGGTTGCCTTCTATTTAGGAAACTTTCTTTAGTCTTCTTTTAGGGTAAGTCTGTTGGCAACAAATTCTCTCAGTTTTTCTTCATCTGAGAATGCCAATATTTTTCTCTTAATTCCCAAAGAAAACTTTCACTGGATATAGAATACTGGTTCTTTTCTTTTTGTACTTGAAAAATGTTGTGCACATTCATCATTTCTGATGAGAAATTTGCTGTCATTAGAATTGTTTTTCCCATAGGTAGGGAGTAATTCTCTCTTTCTGCTTTAAAGATTTGTTCTTTGTCTTTTGTTTTAAGAGTTTGAGTATGATGTGTCTTGGTGCTGATATTTTGAGTCTATCCTTTTCTCAGATTCACTCAGCTTTTTGACTTTGTAGTGTATGTCTATTGCCAAATTTTTGAAGTTCTTACCATTATTTTTTGAGTACACTTACAGCTCTGTCCCATCCTATTGGGACTATGATGTCAAGAATGTTAGATTTTTTTTGTTACTGAGCTACTGGTCTTTGATGCTCTGGTGCCCTCGACTCCCAACAGATTTTCTGTTATTTAGATTAGAGAATTTTGATTGTTTGCCTTTCAATTCACTGATTCCTTCCTTTTCTCTTCCATTCTGCTGCTAAGCCCATCTATTGATGTTTTAAAATTTCTGTTTAAACATCCATTGAGTTCTTAAATTTCAATTACCATGTTTTTCAATTCTGAAATTTCCATATGGCTCTTCTTGATTTCTTTGCTGAGACTTTCTTTTTTCCTGTTTATCTCCAGCTCCTTAAGGCATTTTTATCATGGCTATTTTAACACATTTTCGGTTAATTCTAACCTTTCTGTCTTCTTAGTGTTGGCATTACTGGTTGTTTCTTTTCATTCAGTTAAAATTTTCTTGGTTCTTGGTGTGATTAATGATTTCTTAATTGAAACTTGGACATTTTTGCTTATTATGCTATGAGATTCTGGATCTTATTTAAACCTTATCTGTAAGTTGGCTTCCTTTGACAATATGTTTCTATTTAAAGGGGCACCACCTTGGAATAGAAGTCCGGGTTTCCCAGTCAACCTCCATGTTGACAGCTGTTTTGGGTTTGTTACTAAATGGAACTGGAGCCCGCTCACCTGTTGCAGTCAAGTCAAACATCCATACTGAGGCTTTGCAGCAGAAGAAAGGAGAACTTTTATTTGCAGGACACCAAGCAAGGAGAATCAGGCCACTCATACTTAAGACCCAACTTCTCCAATGGCTTATAAGCAAGAGTTTTTAAAGGCAGGGGTAAATTTCAGGAAAGCAGAAATTATAGGCAAACATATAAATTAATACATGGAGGTTATACATTGGTTTTGCCTAAAAGGCAGGATACCTTGAAGCAGGGAGGCTTACAGGTCATAAGTGAGTTCAAAGACTCTTTGATTTGAAATTAGTTTAAAAACTAAAGCTTTGTCTAAAAACTTGGGGTCAGCAGAAAGGAATATTGAGCTCTGCCCTGCAGGTGTGACTTCTTCTGGGCTCCTCAGGAAGAAATTTAGAACAAAGAACAGAGGTCAGGATTCTGTCCTCAGCTCCCCCTTATCTGAGGTCTACCTGCCAGTGGATCCATTTGGTGGGAGCTCTGGGTTTCTAAAAAGCAATTCAGGAACATATGTTAAGATGCTATCTTTAGTTTCTTTAGGAAATCATACATCTCTTTTTACTCTTTCTTGGCTATAGTTTTTTTTTTTTTTTTAGATGGAGTCTCACTCTGTCACCCAGGTTGGAGAGCAGTGGTATGATCTCAGGTCACTGCAATCTCCACCTCCCAGGTTAAAACAATGTTCCTGCCTCAGTCTTCCACATAGCTGGGACTACAGGAACCCACCACCTAACTAATTTTTATGTTTTTATTAGAGATGGGGTTTCACCATGTTGGCCAGGCTGGTCTCAAACTCCCCACCTCAGGTGATCTGCCCACCTCAGCCTCCCAAAGTTCTGGGATTACAGGTATGAGCCACTGGTGCCCAGACCTTGGCTATTGTTTTAAGTTATTGTTACCGTCTTGCTTATCAGGTTTCTCATTTACTGCTCAGGGATAGCTAGGTGCCTGGAATTTCCCTTGAAGGAAACTCAAAATTTTCCTTTATTTCCATATTTGGGTAGCCTGCAGCCTCCAAGAGGGGTTCTAGTTCCATCTGAAGTTCCTTGTAACTGCTGGGAAGAGGTGGGGGTTCTGGCCTCCTCCCAGGCCAACACTGATACCTTCTTGGCTGGGAAGGGTAGTGGTGCCTTTTCTCTCTTTTCCATGTAGACTCCACTGACACACAGTGAAAGGGCAGCCTCATTCCCTTTGGGCAGTGGTGAGAGTTTTGGTCTCCATTAGGTCTCTAACACCACCCCAAGGAGAGGGAGCAGGCCCCTGAGGGATGAATGTCCTGGCTCCCTACTCCTCCTTCTCTGAGGCCATCCTTGCAGGGCTGGGTGGGCTTGGGCACACTGTTACAGCCTGATGAAGGTGGAAGTCCAGGCTCCCCTCTCTGCTTTTGCTGGTGGGGTAAGGGTGGAGCTACCGAGTTTTTTTTTGGTGTTTGGCTATATTAGAGCAATCATCATCTAAAGTTTTCTACGCCTTTCCCAGTCATTTGATTAGAGACAGTAGGTTTTTCCTGACGCTTTTTTTCTTGTCTGTGACCATTGGTATTTTTGGGTTGCCAGCTCCTCTAGTATTCATTCTGGGAGAGATGAAGAGGAAGAAAATGCAGGAAACTCCCTACCATGTTGTTCCTCATGTCCTAAGACTTCTTCCAGTCTGTTTTCTACTGTCTTTTAGATACTCCTTAGGTTTATTTTACATAATGTCCAAGGCTTTTAGATGTGCTTGGTGGGAGGAATAGGGAAAAGTATGTCTGTTTTATATTCTAAGCTAAAGGGCCAATTTTAAAATTTTCTGACAAAAATGTAATTGTCATGGAAACCAGGAAGTCTAGTTTGCATTATCACTGATAGCATAGACTTTTCCTATAGTTTGTCTCATGTGGGAGGACAAATTACATTTAGGAGGTTGTTGGGTGAGTTTGGAATTGGGGCACATGTTATAAAATTAACATGTAAATTTTAATGGCACCAGACTGATGCAGCCTGACACAACCATCTCATCAATTGAGATATTATTGTCAGTTTTTGTATCTTTCTTCTGCACTCATCAAGAGCTAATATAGCATAGTGAATAAGAGTGTGGACTGGGGCCAGACTGGCAAGCCTTGAGTCCTGACTTTGCCGCTTATTAACTCAGTGGCCTTAGGCAGGTGATTTAGCATCTTGGTTTCCTTGTATGTGAAATAAACAACAACCAAAGTACCTGCTACACAGGGTTGCTTGAAAATAAAATAGTTAAAGCCGGTAAAGCACTCAGGGAAGTATCTGGCATGTGCCAAACACTCAATCAATGTTAACTCTTATTAGTGCCTAACAAGTTTCCTGAAAGACAAGATTGTTTATTGAATATGTAAACTGAGTCACATGATGGCTAAGTTTTGTTACACTTCAGTTTCTTTAGGGTGTCTTTGCCTCTGTCTTCTCAGATTCATTTGTGTTTGTTTCAGGGTGGAATACTTAGAAAACTGTCTAACTTTCCTCACTGGGGAGTTCTCACATTGCAGCTATCATGAAGCTCCTGTGCACTAACAATAATTCTTTGGAAAGCTGCCAAGTGCAGAAGGCATTCCAGTGAAGGCAATGTGAGAAAGGTTGCAGGTGTGGACGAGCTGGCGTTGCAGGCACTGACAGGTAGATGCCAATGGATCAGCTCGAATGGAAAGGGTGGTGTGAAATAGGAAGGGCAAGATTATCTCAAGTCTTGAATTTCAGGTTAAGAAATTTGGGTTTTGGTTTTTTAACAATTGGAAAACTGGGTAAATTGGTCTAGAACAGGAATTCTTAATCTTTTTGTGTGTTGTTATGTCATTCGGCAGTCTAACAAAGTTCACAGACCCTTTCTAAGAAAAATGAAATAAAATGAAAATGAAGTAAAATACATAAAAGGAAATACATAGAATTATAAAGGAAATAAATACAATGGAATAAAGTTTTAAATATCAAAAAACAACTGTGTGGTAAAGTAATACATATACTTTCATATTACAGCAGTGAATAAGATCTATTAACTACTATAATTTCAATTAAGTGATATGAAAATGTATGTGATTTCTGTTGATGGGAAAGCCACAGGTACTGATACTACTACTGTGGTTTATTGCCTACATTCACAACTAAATGAAATGCAAAGTTTCAGGCATAGTTTGGTGAAAATTAAGTTTTCTGTTTTTCTTTCCCATCTAAGTTTATGACTGTTGTTGACAAAAATGCCAAGCGCTGTAAAATGCTTAAAGAGGTTTATTCTGAGCCAAATATGAGTGACTATGGCCCGGGGTATAGCATCAAGAGGTCTTAAGAATATGTGCCTGAGGTGGTCAGTTTACAACTTGGTTTTATACATTTTAGAGAGAAAGAAGTTATAGGCAAGGACATAAATCAATACATGTCACATGTAAGGTATACATATATTGGTTGGACCTGGAATGAAGAGACATCTCAAAGTGTGGAGGTGCTTACAGATAACCAGTGGATTTAAAGATTTTCTGGTTGGCAATTGGTTGAAAGAGTTGAGCTTTGCTTAAAGAGTTGAAGTCACTAAAAGGAAATCTTTAAGTTAAGATAAGGGGAGTTGTGGAAGCCATGATTCTTGTTATTTAGATGAAGCCTCTAAGTAGTAGGCTTGTATTAGTCCATTGTCATGCTGCTATGAAGGCATACCCAAGACTGGATAACTTATAAAGGAGAAAAGTTTAATTGACTCACAGTTCCACATGCTAGGGAGGCCTCAGAAAACTTAGAATCCTGGTGGAAAGGGAAGCAAACACATCCTTTTTCACATGGCAGCAGGAAGGAGAAGAATGAGAGCTGAGCAAAGGAGGAGCCCCTTATAAAACCATCAGATCTCGTGGGAACTTACCATCATGAGAACAGCATGGGGGAAACCACCCCAACGATTCAATTACCTCCCACTGGGTCCCTCCCACCACGTACGGGGATTATGGGAACTACAATTCAAGATGAGATTTAAGTGGAAACACAGCCAAACCATATTAAGGCTTCAGACGGAATAGATGGTAAAGGTCTCTTTTTTGGACCTTAAATGGTGTCAGACCGTTAGTTAAATCTCTCCTGAGGCCGGGCGTGGTGGCTCAAGCCTGTAATCCCAGCACTTTGGGAGGCCGAGACGGGCGGATCACGAGGTCAGGATATCGAGACCACCCTGGCTAACATGGTGAAACCCCGCCTCTACTAAAAAATACAAAAAACTAGCTGGGCGAGGTGGTGGGCGCCTGTAGTCCCAGCTACACGGGAGGCTGAGGCAGGAGAATGGCGAAAACCCGGGAGGCGGAGCTTGCAGTGACCTGATCTCAGCTCACTGCACAAACCGAGGAGAAAACCAAAACGCACGACAAAGCATCAAACAAAAAAAAAAAAAAAAAAAGTCTCTCCTGAATCTGGAAAACACCAGGAAAGGGAGGGAGATGCTCTACATATGCAAATATCCCTTGCAACAAACAGCATTTACAGGGCATTTCAAAATACTTCAATGAAATACATTTTGGGGTAAAATATTTTTTTTCTTGAGACCCTGCTATTAATCAGGTGATGCTATACCAGAGATTGGAATTTGATGTCTTCTTGCCATAAAGACTCTGTTTGATCAGTCTTTAATCTGTATTTTAATGTTAATTCTGGTCTCTTGTGCTTAAACTCCAAAAGGCGGGGATATAATGAAGCATGTCAGACCTGTCCTCCCATCATGGTCTGGAATTCAGTTTTTCAGCTTTCCCTTGGCCCAGAGAGGGTCCATTCAGTTTGTTAAGGGGCTTACAATTTTATTTTGGTTTACACTATGGATCATATCCATGGAGTTCTTGTGATTTTGTGGGCCTCCAGTTAAAAACTCTGGTCTGTATGTGATTTGGTTTGGCATGCTGTGGTTTATGAAGCCTGTGAAACACTGCAGATATGAGCAGTGTCAGTGTTTGCCATGCAGCAATCTCAACAGCTACCTCATTGCCTCATAAACAGAAGAATTTAGGAACTTTGGAAAGGAAAGAGAGCATGATGCCATCTCTGATTTGGTTGCAAACAGACCAGAAGGCACAAATAACAAACAAATGTGAAAGTCTTTATGTAATATTTTTGATCATTTTATCAGGCATTCGTTTTCTTAATTTTTTAAACACATCAAATTTAAGGATAAAGAACAAAGGGATAAAACTATATGACTCAAGAAGCAACACAAAAGTGTATAATCTGTTTATACTAGAACTAAAATAAACTCATCAATAATTTTCTGTTAACTCCATGCTTGTCACTCAAAGAGGAGGAAAAACAAAAGGTTGTATTCTGAAACACAGATTGAGCAACTAAATTATTGAGTGATTCACAGTAAGTTGACATTCCTTGTTGTTGTCTGGACACTCAAATTCTAAATTGATGGTGACCATCTCCTGGTGACTCAGAAAAATTAAATAAAAACAGAATCAGGCAAATCTAGCCAATTTGAGGATCCACCTTCTCCTAAAAGATTGTTTACTTGTTTATTTAAGATATCAATTCTCAGGCTCTATCTCCCCCTTCCATGGAGCTAACTCTCAGTTGAACCAACAATAGCTAAGTATACAGAACCAAATAAAGGTGGCAAAGTTATTTAGAAGCCAGGGGAATCAAATGGTCTAATGCAATAGTCTGTACATATATGTATTTGCTATTTACATAAGCTTATAATTTTCATCATCATCATCAGTATTGTTGAAGGGCTATTTTTAGCTGAATTTTTAATTTTTGTGAATCTGCTAGGTAAAATCACATTTTATGATTAGCAGCAACATCGAAGCCATCCAAGTTTCTTCTGCTGCAAATTATCTTTTATTCTTTGTTGATATTTTAATTGTGTTCTAAAATTTTTTTAATTATTTGCAGAAAGACATTTTTATGTATTTGCTTTTTCCATTTTAAAATAGTTGTTTATTAGTATTTGTGGTCTTTTTACATTTAATTCCTGGGAACATGTTTTACTGCTTTGCATAACATATAGTTTTTGAAATATAGTTATTTTTGAACTGATTTCATTCCTGATATCCCCAATTAATTATAGACATAATATTTATTTCTCTGATAGTCAGTTTTCCAAGAGACACTGGTTTCTAGGGATGACTAAGTTTTAAAAGTTTTAATTAGAGAATCATAAGTGAATAAACATAATTTGCAATCTCTATTATCACGAAATATTTTTCTAGATGTAAAGTACATAGTTAGTAAAAAGATAATACATAGTTTAAACTAATATTTAAAATAAATTGTATGTGTGTCTGCAAATATGAAGATAAAATATATTAGAGTTTTAATATAAAAGCTTTACTGAGGTAAAATTTATAAACCATACAATTCACACATTTAAGGTGTGTAATTAAATAGTTTATAGTCTCTTCACAGAGCTAGGCAACCATTTGTCACTCAATTTTAAAATATTTTTACCATCCCTAGAAAGGAACTTCTTAATAATGTGATCCAATAGTAGTCATAATCTATTCTCAACAATTACTAATTCACTTTCTGCCTCTATAGATTTGCCTATTCTGGAAATTTCATAAATGGAATCATACAGTATGTGGTCTTTTGTAACTGACTTCTGTCACTTAGCAAAGTTTTTTCAAGGTCTATCTATGTTTTAACATGTATCAGTGTTTCATTCCTTTTTTATTGCTAAATAATCATCAATCAGTTGATAGACATTTGAGCCTTTTCTACTTGACTATCAAAACTAATGCTGTAACATTGCTGTAAAAGTTTTTATGTGAACATAGTAATTTTCCTTGGGGAGATAGCTAAAAGTGTTTAACCTTTTAAGTAACTGTCAGACTGTTTTCCAAAGCAGCTGTACCATTTTACGTCCCCACCAGCAGTGTGTGAGGGTTTCACTTTATATCCTTGACAGTGTTTGTTATTATCTTTTTACCAATAGCCATCATAGTGGGTACGAAGTGGTACCTCACTGTGGTTTTTATTTGTATTACCCTGATGGCTAATGATGTTGAGCATCTTTTCATGTGCTCGTGAACCTTATTATATTTGGACAAATGTTTATTCAAATCTTTCACCCATTTTTAAGTTGGGTTATCTTATTGAATCAAAGAATTCTTCGTATATTCTAGATGAAAGTCCCTTATCAGATACATGATTCACAAAATATCTTCTTGTGTGTATTGTTTTCACTTTCTTAATGATATTTATTGAAGCATAGGAGTTTTAAATTTCGATAAAGTTAAATTTATTTATTTTTTCTTTTGTTGCTTCTGCTTTTGGTATCATAGCTATGAAAGCACTGCTTAATCCAAGATCTCCAAGATTTATATATACATTTTCTCCAAGGAGTTTTTTAAATTTTAACACTAATATTTAGGTCTTTGATCCATTTGAAATGAGTTTTTGATATGTTATGATGTAGGTTACATGGTTGTCCTAATCAAAACTATTTCATTATAGAACCAACAGGTTAGTATGCTTGCTGCACAGTAACAGACCAATTACATGGAGACAGCAGGGCTTGCAGCAGAGAAAGAGTTTAATGATTGCAGGATACCAAGCAAGGGGATTGGAAGAGACCTTCAAATCCATCTCCTTGAGGAGCTCTGGGCTGGGAATTTTAAGGGGATTGTAGAGGATGAGGGGCTAGAAAATTGGGATTGTTGATTGGTTGGGTTAAGGGGGATAAAATCATCAGAACATGTAAATTGCATTCTTTGGTGAGTCAGCTGCTTGTAGGGTTTTTCAGATCAGCTGGTGTCAGTGGGGGTTCTTCAGACCAGCTGGTATCAGTGGGTCCTTCAGATCAGCTGGTATCAGTGGGTCCTTCAGATCAGCTGGCATTAGTGGAGTCCTTCAGATCAGCTAGCGTCAGTGGGGTCCTTCAGACCAGCTTAGTCAGTAGTTACATCAGTATGCAGGACCTGAGGAATATCTCAAAGGAAAAATGTAAGGCTTTATAATGTTCAAATTGTTATCTATAGAATAGTTAAAGGGAATTATAGTCTTGTAATAGGGTCCACATGACTCTGAGGTGATGTAAAGACTACATTCACTTCTGCATTTCAACTGTATAGTTTGGGGTTGACCATTTGAACTCTGAATTTTCCTTGCTGTAATTTGATCATCAGTTTAAAAATGTGCAGAAGAACAGACCATTATATATAACCAGCTTGAGTTTTAGAAAATTTGGCATGCCTTTGAACTTCCCCGTAGTTTTTCATAGGCGTTTTTGCCCTTAGTGGATAAGTTACCCGTTGCACTGACCTGATGGAGGTTTTACTTATTTGCAGTTTTGCAAGATCCAACCCAGTGAGCTGCTTGGAGGAACCAAATCAACATTTCCCATTCCAGCCAAGACAATGTGCACACAACAAAAATGCAGACACTAGTCACACTGCTTAGTGCCCAAGTAGTTTGATCTCACAAGCCTTACACAGTTTCCCCCAGCTGGCCTCCGGTGCCTTTGGTCTACTCCAGATGAGGCAGCATAATGTCTGATTGGAAGATCAGCAGGTAGTCTCTGGGCAAGGTTGAAAAGCAGACAGTCACCCTGAGTTAGACCTGCTAGCAATTCCTTCAGGGATCACTTTCACAAACAAAAACATATACAACAAGGCAAAGACAAACAAAAGATCTTCCTAAATCACGTTCCAAGTTTCAGAAATCTAAGCAGTGTCTTTTGTTCTCCTTCCAATTTAGTGGGAATCCTCTCAATCGAGGTCCTTCTTATTACTAGGGACAGTTGACAAGACCTCAGAAGAGGCCCCAACTAATTAGGAGAAAGGAAATGGACTGCCAGTTGCCCAGAGAAAACTTACCAAAGAGGTCTTTCAAAACTTGTTTCCTTGATGTTAACAATTTATGTGCCAAAGGTCAGCACTGCCCTGTGAACAGGCAAGAGACCAGAGACAATCCCTACTTCACTGGAACTGAGTGGCTGCTTTGGCTTGTCTCTGGGTCTGTCCCAGTGATGAGAGGGAACCAAGCAACAGGGAAATGCCCACAAGCGGCTCAAGGTAGGCTCACCATGATTTGTTATAAGATCAAGAGATTTATATGTCTGCTGTGCAGTAACAGACCAATACGCTGAGCCAGCAGGGCTTGCAGCAGAGAAAGAGTTTAATAATTGCAGGGTGGCTGAGGGAGGAAATGGGAGGAGACCCCCAAATATCCATCTCCCTGTGGAGTACTGGGCTGGGTTTTTTTTTTTTTGACAAAGTCTCAGTCTGTCACCCAGGTTGGAGTGCAGTGGCGCAATCTCAGCTCACTGCCACCTTTGTCTCCCAGGTTCAAGTGATTCTCCTGCCTCAACCTCCCTAGTAGCTGGGATTACAGGCATGTGCCACCATGCCTGGCTAATTTTTGTATTTTTAGTAGAGACGGAGTTTTGCCATGTTGGCCAGGCTGGTCTCAAACTCTGACCTCAAGTGATCCACCCTCCTTCCCCTCCCAAAGTACTGGGATGATAGGTGTGAGGCACCATGCCCACCCCCTGGGCTGGGATTTTTAAGGGGATCATGGAGAGTGAGGGCTGGAAAATTGGAGTTGTCAATTGGTCAGGGAAAGGGGGATGAGATAATCACAATGTGGAAACTGCATTCTTTGGTGAGTCAGCTCCTTGTGGGGTCCTTCAGACTAGCTGGCAACTTTGGGGTCCTTTTGACCATCTGAGTCAGTAGTTGCATTGTTACACAGCACCTGAAGGAAAATATCAAAGGGAAAACTTAACATATTGTAATGTTCAAGTTGTTACCTAAAAAGTAGTTAAGGGGAACTATAATCTTGTGACAGAATCTGTGTGATTCTGGGACAATATGCACCAAATAACTACGAGAAAAGTGTCAGAGAGCAAGCTAATGGTATTAGCTCATTCTCACACTGCTATAAGGAACTACCTGTGACTGGGTAATTTATGAAGAAAAGAGGTTTAATTGACTCATAGTTCTTTCTTTGGGCAGGGGGACCGAGTCTCACTCTATTGCCCAGGCTGGAGTGCAGGGGTGTGATCTCGGCTCACTGCAACCTCTGCCTCGCAGGTTGAAGTGATTCTCCTCTCTCAACCTCCCGAGTAGCTGGGATTACAGGCACCTGCCACCGCACCTGGCTAATTTTTGTGTTTTTTAGTAGAGACGGGGTTGCACCATGTTAGCCAGGCTGGTCTCGAGCTCCTGACCTCAGGTGATCCACCCACCTCAGCCTCCTAAAGTATGGGATTACAGGTGTGAGCCGCCACACCTGGCCAACTCAGTTCTGTAGACTGTACAAGAAGCATGGCTAAGAGGCTTCAGGAAACTTACAATCATGGTGGAAGGCAAAGGGGATGCAAGCATGTCTGATCATGGCAGAGCAGGAGAGAGAGACAGAAGGGGGATGTGCTACCCACTTTCAAACAACCAGATCTCATGAGAACTCACTCACTGTCATATGAATAGCAAGGGGGAAATCCACCCCAATGACCTGATCACCTCCCTGCAGGTCCCTTCCCTAACACTGGGGATTACAATTCAACATGAGATTTGAATGGTGACACGGAGCCAAACCATATCATTCTGCCTCTGGCCCCTCTCAAATCTCATGTCCTGAAAAACATTTCAAAACCAATTGTGCCCTCCCAACAGTCCCCCAAAGTCTTAACTCATTCTAGCATTAACTCCAAAGTCCAAGTTCAGATGCTCCGATTCCAAAAGGGAGAAATTGGCAAGACAAGGGAGCAACAGGCCCCATGCAAGTCCAAAACCCAGCAGGGCAGTCAATAAATCTTAAAGCTCCAAAATAATCTCCTTTGACACCATGTCTCACACCCAAGCCACACTGATGCAAGGGATGGGCTCTGAAGGCCTTGGGCAGCTCTGACCCTGTGGTTCTGCAGGGTACAGAACCCCCAGTTGTTTTCAGAGGCTGGCATTGAGTGCCTGTAGCTTGTCCAGGTGCACAGTGCAAGCTATGACTCCACCCCTGCTACAGACTTCTGCGTGGATATCCAAGTGGTTCCATACATCCTCTGAAATCTAGGCAGAGGCTCCCAATTTTCAACTCTTGCCTTCTGCACACCCATAGCCCTAATGTGACATGGAAGCCACCAAGTCTTGGGACTTGCACCCTTTGAAAAAATGGCCTGAGCTATACCTTGGCGCCTTTTAGCCACAACTGGAGCTGGAGTGACCAGGATGCAAGGTGCCATGTCCTGAGGCTGCACAGAGCAGCAGGGTCCTGGTGCTGGCCCATGAAACCATTTTTCCCTCCTAGGCTTCCAGGCCAGTGATCAGAGGGGCTGCCACAAAGGTGTCTGAAATGCACTGGAGGCATTTTCTCAATTGTCTTGGCTATTAATATTTGACTCCTCTTTATTTATGCATATTTCTGCAGCCTTCTTGAATTTCTCCCCAGAAAATGGGGTTTTTGTTTTCTTTTCCACCACATGGCCAGGCTGCAAATTTTCCAAACTTTTACACTCAGCTTCCCCTTTAAATATAAGGTTTTTCTGGTTATACAAATGAGCACAGGTTTTTAAAAGCAGCCAGGCCACATCTTGAATGCTTTGCTGCTTAGAAGTTTCTTCCACCAGATACCCTAAACCATCTCTCTCAAGTTCAAAGTTCCACAGATCCTTAGAGCAGGGGCACAATATCACCAGACTCTTTGCTAAAGTAGAGCAAGAGTGACCTTGTCTTCAGTTTTCATTAAGTTCCTCATCTCCATCTGAGATCACCTCAGCCTGGACTTCATTGTCCATGTTACTATGAACATTTTGGTCAAAGTCATTCAACAAGTCTCTCAGAAATTCCAAACTTTTCCTCATCTTCCTGTCTTCTGAGCCCTCCAAAATATTCCAACCTCTGCCTGTTACTCAGTTCCAAAGTTGCTTCCACATTTTCAGGTATCTTTATAGCAATAACCCACTCTGGTACCAATTTTCCGTATTTGTCTGTTTTCACACTGCTGTAAAGAACTATTTGAGAGTGGGTAGTTTATGAAGAAAAGAGGTTTAATTGACTCATGATTCTGCAGGCTGTACAGGAAGCATGGCTGGGAAACCTCAGGAAACTTACAATCATGGCAGAAGGTGAAGGGGAAGCAAGCGTGTCTTACCATGGTGGAGCAGGAGAGACAGAGAGAGAGAGAGAGAGAGAGAGAGAAAGTGCAAGCAAAGGGGAAGTGCTACACACTTTTAAACAACAAATCTTGTGAGAACTCACTCACTATCACTAGACCAGCATGGGGAAAATCCACCCCCATGATCCAATAACCTCCCACCAGGACACTCCCCTAACACTGAGGATTACAATTCAACATGAGATTTGGATGGCGACACAAAGCCAAATCATATCACTGACATAATGATTAAGGCTGAATGTGCAGCAAACTTGGTTTAGTTTTGTTTCTCCCCCTCCCTTCTTCCCTGATTAACTTTGTAAAGTTTGAATGAACAGTTTCATATTCTTTTTCCATTGAAATATCTTGGCATTCTTGTGGAAAGTTAATTGAAGGTAACAATTTATTTCTGGACTCTCAATTTAATTTCATTCCTCTGTATCTTTATTCCTATACCAATATCACACTGTCTTCATTACTGTAGGTTTATAGTAAGTTTTAAAATTTGGCTTAAGTTTAAAATCTGACTCCTCCAACTACATTGTTCATTTTCCAACTTTTTCTGTGTGACAACTTGCAGTCTCTTGAATTTCCTTATAAATTAAAATATGCTTATCAATTCCTGCAAAGAAGCTAACTAGGATTTTTATATGGCTTGCACTGAATCTGTAAACCAAATCGGAATGTATTGCCATCTTAATAATTTTAAGTCTTTCAACCCATGAACATAGGATGTCTTTTCATTTATTTAGGTCTATTTTTTTTTTTTTTTTTTTTTGAGACGGAGTCTCTGTCGCCCGGGCTGGAGTGCAGTGGCACCATCTCGGCTCACTGCAAGCTCAGCCTCCTGGGTTCACGCCATTCTCCTGCCTCAGCCTCCCGTGTAGCTGGGATTACAGGCGCCCGCCACCTCGCCCGGCTAGTTTTTTGTATTTTTTTAGTAGAGACGGGGTTTCACCGTGTTAGCCAGGATGGTCTCGATCTCCTGACCTCGTGATCCACCCGTCTCGGCCTCCCAAAGTGCTGGGATTACAGGCTTGAGCCACTGCGCCCGGCCTATTTAGGTATTTTAAAAAATTTTACTTTCAATAACATTTTGTAGTTTTCAGAATCCAAGTTTTGCACATTCTCTGTTAAATTTATCTAGGTATTTTATTCTTTTTGTTTGATATATAAGACAAGTTGTTTTCTCAATTTTTTGAATAGTTTATTGACAGTGCATAGAAATGCAGTTGACTATAGTATATTAATTTTGCATCCTGAAATCTTGCTAAACTAGTTTATTTAAGTATATTCCTTAGGATTTTCTATATATGAGATTTTGTCATCTGTAAATAGAGACAGTTTTACATTTTCCTTTATAATCTGATGCCTTTTATTTATTTATTTTTCTTTCTTTCTTTTTTTATCTTTTTATTATACTTTAAATTCTAGGGTACATGTGCACAATGTGCAGGTTTGTTACATATGTATACTTGTGAGATCTTGGTGTGCTGCACCCATCCACTCGTCAGCACCCATCAACTCGTCATTTACATCAGGTATAACTCCCAATGCCATTCCTCCCTGCTACCCCCTCCCCATAATAGGCCCCGGTGTGTGATGTTCCCCTTCCAGAGTCCAAGTAATCTCATTGTTCAATTCCCACCTATGAGTGACAACATGCGATATTTGGTTTTCTGTTCTTGTGATAGTTTGCTGAGAATGATGGTTTCCAGCTGCATCCATGTCCCTACAGAGGACACGAACTCATCCCTTTTTATGGCTGCATAGTATTCCATGGTGTATATGTGCCACATTTTCTTAATCCAGTCTGTCACTGATGGACATTTGGATTGATTCCAAGTCTTTGCTATTGTGAATAGTGCCGCAATGAACATACGTGTACATGTGTCTTTATAGCAGCATGATTTATAATCCTTTGGGTATATACCCAGTAATGGGATGGCTGGGTCATATGGTATTTCTAGTTCTAGATCCTTGAGGAATCGCCATACTGTTTTCCACAACGGTTGAACCAGTTTACAATCCCACCAACAGTGTAAAACTGTTTCTATTTCTCCACATCCTCTCCAGCACCTGTTGTTTCCTGACTTTTTAATGATTGCCATTCTAACTGCTGTGAGATGGTATCTCACTGTGGTTTTGATTTGCATTTCCTCTTCATGCCAGTGATGATGAGCATTTTTTTCGTCATCGCTAGCTGTATGAATGTCTCTCTTTGAGAAATGTCTATTCATATCCTTTTTGTACTCACTTTTTGATGTGGGTTGTTTTATTTTTTTCCTCTAAATGGCTGAGTTCTTTGTAGGTTCTGGATATTAGCCTCCTTTGTCAGATGAGTAGAGTCAAAAAATTTTTTCCCATTCTGTAGGTTGCCTGCTCCACCTTGACGGTAGTTTCTTTTACAGAAGCTCTTTTGCTTTAATGAGATCCCATTTGTCAATTCCCGGGTTTCTTTGTTGGGTTGCTGTTGCTTGGTGTTTAGACATGAAGTCCTGTCCGCCTATGTCCCTGAATGATATTACCTAGGTTTTCTTCCAGGGTTTTAAGTGGTATTAGGTCTAACATTTAAGTCTCTAATCCATCTTGAATTAATTTCAGATAAGGAGTAAGGAAAGGATCCCAGTTTTAGCTGTTCATTTATGGTTGTAGTCAATTTTCCCAGCACCATTTATTAAATAGGGAATCTCTTTTCCCCATTTCTTTGTTTTTCTCGGGTTTGTCAAAGATCAGATGGCTGTAGATGCGGGGGTGTATATTTCTGAGGGCTCTGCCTGCCCTCTTACTTGGTCTATATGTCTGCTCTGGTACCTGTACCCATGCTGTTTTGGTTACTGTAGCCTTGTAGTATAGTTTGAAGCTCTGTGGTAGTGTGATGCCTCCAGCTTGGTCTTTGACCTAGGATTCAGCTAAGGTAATGTGGGCTCTTTTTGGTTCCATATGAACTTTAGCAGCTTTTTCCACCGTGAAGAAAGTCATTGTAGCTTGATGGGAATGGCATTGAATCTTATAAATTACTTGGGGCAGTATGGCCATTTTACGACATGACTTCTTCCTATCCATGAGCATGGCATGTTCTTCCATTTGTTTGTGTCCCTTTATCTCACTTATGAGTGGTTTGTAATTCTCCTTGAAGAGGTCTTTCACATCCCTTGTGAGTTGATTCCTAGGTATTTTATTCTCTTTGAAGCAATTCAAGTAATGGGAGTTCATTCATGATCTGGCTACCTGTTGTCTGTTACTGGTGTATAAGAATGCTTTGTACTTTTGGCATTGATTTTGTATCCTGAGACTTTGCTGGAAGTTACTTATCAGCTTAAGGAGATTTGGGGCTGAGATGATGGAGTTTTAAATATACAATCGTGTCATCTGCAAAGAGGGGCAATTTCATTTCTTCTTTTCCTAAGTGAATACCCTTTTTATTTCTTTCTCTGCCTGATTGCCGCTGTTGTGAACTTCCAACACTATGTTGAATAGGAGTGGTGAGAGGTGGCATCCCTGTCTTGTGCCAATTTCAATGGGAATGCTTCCCAGTTTTGCCCATTCAGTATGATATTGGCTGTGGGTTTGCCATAAATAGCTCTTATTATTTTGAGATACATTCCATCAATACCGAATTTATTGGGAGTTTTTAGCATGAAGGGCTGTTGAATTTTGTCAAAGGCCTTTTCTGCATCTATTGAGATAATCATGTGGTTTTTGTCTTTGGTTCGGTTTTTCTGCTGGATTACGTTTATAGATTTGTGAATATTGAACCAGCCTTGCATCCCAGGGATGAAGCCCACTTGATCATGGTGGATAAATTTTTTGATGTGCTGCTGGATTCTGTTTGCGTGTATTTTATTGAGGATTTTTGCATCAATGTTCATCAGGGATATTGGTCCAAAATTCTCTTTTTTTGTTGTGTCTTTGCCAGGCTTTGGTATCAGGATGATGTTGGCCTCATAAAATGAGTTAGGGAGGATTCCCTCTTTTTCTATTGATTGGAATAGTCTCAAAAGGAATGGTACCCACTCCTCCTCCTACCTCTGGTAGAATTCGGCCGTGAATCCGTCTGGTCCTGGACTTTTTTTGGTTGGTAGGCTATTAATTATTGCCTCAATTTCAGAGCCTGCTATTGGTCTATTCAGGGATTCAACTTCTTCCTGGTTTAGTCTTGGGAGAGTGTAAGTGTCCAGGAAATTATCCATTTCTTCTAGGTTTACTAGTTTATTTGCGTAGAGGTGTTTATAGTATTCTCTGATGGTAGTCTGTATTTCTGTGGGGTTGGTGGTGATATCCCCTTTATCATTTTTTATTGTGTCTATTTGATTCATCTCTCTTTTCTTCTTTATTAGTCTTGCTAGTGGTCTATGAATTTTGTTGATTTTTTCAAAAAACCAGCTCCTGGATTCATTGATTGTTTGGAGGGTTTTTTGTGTCTCTATCTCCTTCAGTTCTGCTCTGATCTTAGTTATCTCTTGCCTTCTGCTAGCTTTTTGAATGTGTTTGCTCTTGCTTCTCTGTTTCTTTAATTGTGATGTTAGGGTGTCAATTTTATATCTTTCCAGCTTTCTCTTGTGGGCATTTAGTGCTACAAATTTCCCCCTACACATTGCTTTAAATGTGTCCCAGAATTCTGGTATGTTGTATCTTTGTTCTCATTGGTTTTAAAAAACATCTTTATTTGCCTTCATTTCATTATATACCCAGTAGTCACTCCAGGGCAGGATTGTTCAGTTTCTACCATGTAGTTGGCTGGTTTTGATTGAGTTTCTTAGTCCTGAGTTCTGGATTTGATTGCATAATAGTCTGAGAGACAGTTTGTTACAATTTCATTTCTTTTACATTTGCTGAGTGCTTTACTTCCAACTATGTGGTCAATTTTAGAATAGTATGATTGTGATGCTGGGAGAATGTATTCCTGGGGGCGGTAGCAGTGGCTCAAGCCTGTAATCCCAGCACTTTGGGAGCCGAGCCAGCGGATCTGCGAGGTCAGGAGATGAGACCATCCTGGATAACACAGTGGAAACCCGTCTCTACTAAAAATACAAAACTTAGCGGGTGTGGTGGCAGCTACCTGTAGTCCCAGCCTTCTCGGGAGGCTGAAGAGGCGGGAGAATGCGTAAACCCGGGGCCGGAGCTTGCAGTGACAGAATCGGCGCCACTGCACTCCAGCCTAGGCGTGGGAGCGAGACTCGCCTCAAAAAAAAAAAAAAAAAAAAAAGAAAAGAGATAACATATTCTGTTCATTTTAGGGGTGGAGGTTCTGTAGATGTCTATTAGGTCTGCTTGGTGCCGGTTGAGTTCAATTCCTGGATATCCTTATTAACTTTCTGTCTCGTTGATCTGTCTAGTATTGACAGTGGGGTGTTGAAGTCTCCCATTATTATTGTGTGGAGTCTAAGTCTCTTTGTTAGTCTCTAAGGACTTTGCTTTATGAATCTAGGTGCTCCTGTATTGGAATTGCATATATGTTAGGATAGTTAAGCTCTTCCTGTTAAATTGATCCCCACCATTATGTAATGCTTGGCTTCTTTGTCTCTTTTGCAGTCTTTGATGGTTTTAAAGTCTGTTTTATCAGAGACTAGGATTACAGCCCTGCTTTTTACATTCTCCATTTGCTTGAGTCTTCCTCCATCCTTTATTTTGAGCCTATGTGTGTACCATGTGGGGTGGTCTCCTGAATGCAGCAAACTGATGGGTCTTAGCGACTCTTTATCCAATTTGCCTTACAGTCTGTGTCTTTTAATTGGACCATTTAGTCCATTTACATTAAAGGTTAATACAGTTCACGTGTGAACTTGATCTGTACTGTGATATTAGCTGTGGTTATTTTTGCTCGTTAGTTGATGCAGTTTCTTCCTAGCATTGATGATTAAGAACTTTGGCATGTTTTACTTATTGGCTGGCACCGGTTTTCCTTTCCATGTTTGGGTACTTCCTTTGGGATCTCTTGTAGGGCAGACCTGGTGGTGACAAAGTCTCTAAGCATTTGCTTGTCTGTAAAGTTTTTATTTCTCTTCACTGATGAAACTTAGTTTGGCTGGATATGAAATTCTGGGTTGAAATTCTTTCTTTAGAATGTTGAATATTTGCCCCACTCTCTTCCCTGGCTTGTAGAGTTTCTGCTGAGAGATCTGCTGTTAGTCTGATGGGTTTCCTTTGTGAGTAACCCAGCATGTGCCCTATCTCTGGCTGTCCTTAACATTTTTCCTTCATTTCAGCACAATTGAATCGAAAATAATTATGTCTTGGAGTTGCTCTTCTCGAGAATTATCTATATTTGTCCTTTGTATTTCCCTGAATTTGAATGTTGGCCGCCATTTACTAGGTTGGGGAAGTTCTCACTGGATGAGCTCAGGAGCGGGCGCTGCCTGGGCAGACCAGGCGTGGTTTGGTCAGCAGGCTCTTGGGAGCGACAGACAGGCTTTCGCCTGGCTGTTTGTTTGTTTGGAACAACGATGGTGGTGTGCCTTTTGGGTGCCATGATTGGAGTTGGTTACTGAAGCTTCATGCATTTGTCACGTATTTCTCGTATCATGGTTTTTATATCCATTCTTCCATTCTTTTTTCAAGATTTTTAGTTTCTTTGTGCTGGGTATGTAGTTCCTCCTTTAGCTCTGAGAAGTTTGATCAACTGAAGCCTTCTCCTCTCAACTCATCAAAGTCATTCTCCGTCCAGCTTTGATCCATTGCTGGTGATAAGCTGCATTCCTTTGGAGGGGGAGATGCATTCTGATTTTTTGAATTTCCAGCTTTTCTGCTCTGCATTTTCCCCATCTTGTGGTTTTGTCTGCCTTTGGTCTTTGATGCTGGTGACGTACTGATGGGGTTTTGGTGTGGGTGTCCTTTCTGTTTGTTTGTTTTCCTTCTAACAGTCAGGACCCTCAGCTGTAGGTCTGTTGGAGATTGCTTGAGGTCCATTCTAGACCCTGTTTGCCTGGGTATCAGCAGCAGAGGCTGCAGAAGATAGAATATTGCTGAAGAGCAAGTGCTGCTGTCTGATTCTTGCTCTGGAAGCTTCGTCTCAGGGGTGTACCATGTTGTGTGAGGTGTGAAGTGTCGGTCTGCACCTAGTGGGTGATGTCTCCCAGTTAGGCTACTCACGGGTCAGGGACCCACTTGAGCAGGCAGTCTGTCCATTCTCAGATCTCAATCTCCGTGCCAGGATATCCACTGTTCTCTTCAAGGCTGTCAGACTCCACCCAGATGTGGAGTCTACAGAGAGAGGCAGGCCTCTTTGAGCTGAGGTGGACTCCACCCAGTTCGAGCTTCCCAGAGGCTTTGTTTACCTACTTAAGCCTCAGCAATGGTGGGCACCCCTCCACCAGCCTCACTGCTGCCTTGCAGTTAGATCTCAGACTGCTGTGCTAGCAATGAGGGATGCTCCGTGGGTGTGGGACCCTCCGTGCCAGGTGTGGGATATAATCTCCCGGTGTGCCATTTGCTAAGACCCTTGGTAAAGCGCAGTCGTAGGGTGAGAGTTACCTGATTTTCCAGGTGTTGTGTGTCTCAGTTTCCCTTGGCTAGGAAAAGGGATTCCCTTCCCCCTTGCACTTCCCAGGTGAGGTGATGCCTCACCCTGTTTCAGCTCTTATTGGTTGGGCTGCACCAGCTGACCAGCACTGATTGTCCAGCACTCCACAGTGAGATGAACCCAGTACCTCAGTTGAAAATGCAGAAATCATGTCTCTTCTGTGTCACTTGCACTGGGAGCTGGAGTGTGGAGGTGTTCCTATTCAGCCATCTTGCTCCCGACTCTTTCTTTTTTGCCTAATTGCCAAGGCTAAAATCTTAAGTACAATGTTGAGTTGATGTGGCAATAGTGAACATCCTTACCTTGTTCCTTATCTTAGAAAGAAATTGTTCAGTCTTTTACCACTAAGTATGATGTTTGTGAATTGTTTTATGGATGGACTTTACTATGTTGAGAAAGTTTCATTTTGTTGATAGTTTGTTGAATATTTATATCATGAAATGGTGTTGGATTTTGCCTAATGCTGTTTTTTAATCTATTGAGATAATCATGTGCTTTTTGTTCTTTGTTCTATTAATATGGTATATTACATTAATAGGTTTTTAAATGTTATACTAATTTTGCACTCTTGGGATAAGTCCCGTTTGTTCATGGTGAATAATCCTTTTAGTTTATCCATCATCCCAACAAAGTTTTGCTTACACTCATCTTTTTTTCCTGTTATTGTAAATTACATTGCTATATGTTGTATGCCCAACAGTACAATTATGTAAGTATTGTTTATATAATTGATTTTGAAAATCAGTGAAGAGAATAAAGAAGTGTTGCAATATTGTGAAATATATATATTTGGTCTTCATCCCTGTTTCCTGGCATACAGGTCCTAAAATCCTTTGAATGTCCAAAGAAATGCATTTTGTATGCTAATGATTGACTGATACCTGGCAGCCCCTAGGTAGCTTCAGGATGGGGGCTGGTCACCAGAGAGACCAAGGCAGGATTGGAGGGTTGGGACTTTCAGCCCTACTCCACAACTTCTGGGGAGAGGAGAAGGTTAATCTGATCACCGATGGCCAATGATTTAATCAATAATGTCTGTGTAATGAAACTCCCCTAAAAACCCCCAAAACAGGGTTCAAAAAGTTTCCAGATAGCTGAACACATGGAGGTTCCTGGAGGTAGCACACCCAAGTAGGGCATGAAAGCTGCACACTCCTTCCCCCATTCCTAGAGCTATGCATCTCTTCATCTCTATACTTTATAGTATCCTTTATAATAAACCAGTAAATATGTTTCCCTGAGTTCTGGGAGCCACTCTAGCAAATTAATTAAACCCAAAGAGGAGGTCATGAAGCTGGTCAGTCAGAAATCTCAGAGGCTTAGACTTGCAACTGAAGGGGGGCAGTTTTATGGGACTGAGCCCTCAACCTGTGGGATCTGATGCTATTAATATCTCCAGGTAGATAGCGTTTGACTTGAATTGGAGGAAACCTAGCTGGTGTCTGGTGCCAGAATGATTACTTGCTTAGTGTGCTGGGTGAAAGCCCACACATTTGGTCACAGAAGTCCTCTGTATTGAATGTTGTAGTGTGAGAGCAGAGCAAAAACAATTTGAGTTTTTTCTACACAATTGTTTATAGTGTTTTATGTAATTACATCATTATCTTTACTGTTCCTCTTTGTTTTGTCTGTGTATCAATTTGAATTACTGCCTGTAGTCACTTGATTCCAGCTTGAAGAACTTTATTTAGTATTTATTGTAAGACAGTTCTCCTAGCAACAAATTCTCTTAGTTTTTTAAAATCTGGGAATGTCTTTATTTTACCTTCATTTTGAAGCTGAGTTTTGCTGGATATGAAGATTCTTTTTTGGTACTTTTTCTTTCTGCATGTTGAACATGTCATATCACTTTCTGGCCTCCTTGCTTTGTATAAGACCTCAGCCAATAATCTTACTGGAATTCCTTTGTATGTGAAGAGTCACTTTTCTATTGTTGCCCTAAAAATGTCTTCTTTTTTTCTTTTGCTTTCAACAGTTTTACTATCATGTGTTTGGGTCTAGATCCCTTTTCATTTATCCTACTATAAGTTCATCGAGATTCTTGAGTGTACAGGTTAGCATTTTTCAACTAATTTAGAAAGTTTTCAGTCATTATTTCTGCTATTATTTGAATGTGTTCCTTTCAAAATTCAGGTATTGCCAATGTGATAAGATTAAGAGGTTTGCCCTTTCAGAGTTGATTAGGCCTGGAAGAATCATCTCAAATTAATTGGATTGAGGCCCTTATAAAAGGGCCTTTTGGCTTGAGCTTGTCTTTCCTCCCTCTGCCATATGAGGATGCAGCAAGAAGGTGATCACCAACCAAATACTGATGGCTTGCTCTTGGACTTCCCAGCCTCCAGAGCTGTGAGAAATACATTTCTGTTCTTTATAAATAAACCAGTTTCAGGGAAAGGTAGCAGCACAAAATGGACAAAGAGAATTTCTTTCAATATTTTCCCCTGATTTCTCTCCCTTCTCTCCTTCTAGTCCTCCTGTTAAGCATATCATGGTTAGTGACGGTGCTCAGACTAAGTGTAAATAGTGAGAAGCGGGCCATTAAAACAGGACAGTTGGAGAAACAGACCTATCTAGCCCAGTGGCTAGAATACAGTGAATGCTCAATAAATGAATGTTTGCTGACTTGAATTAAATTATCAAGGAGAAGCCCAGTTTTCCTTTACCTTTTTTCATCAATGTGGCTCTTGACACTATTAAGTTCTAGGGATGCTATGGCCAAAACATGGCTATTAAAAATACGCACATAAAGCAGGTTTTGAACAAATTAATGACAAGATATTCTAGTTAACACCCTTAAAGTAAATGTGAAGATACATACTTAAATGTAGTCACTTGATGGATTAGAGATGAAAATTCTGCTTGATATACTCTCTTGATTGCCTCAAAGCTATTCAGAAGGTCAATAGATAAGCAGTCAAAATCCTGTCTGATGAAGGGAGCACGTTACCTTTTACCATCTTTGTACAGAGCAGATACGTTGTCATCAAATTGGTGAAGAATCTCAATTTCCCTTTGGAAGCCCAGAAGATGGACTCATTAACTTTATTTTTAAGAACCCTTTTTTCCTTTGTAACCTTCAGAGAAATGCCAGCAATTACAGAAAAGGCAAACTCACAGACCAAGTGATCTAAAGACTATTAAGTACTGTGGTCTCAATAACCTTTGGTAGCATAAAATTGATCAAAATGTAATATAATACTTTCAATATATTTCATATGTTATGAATTTTACTATTAACTTTTAAAATTAAGAAAACTTCGCCTGCCTCCTTGCAAAAGGAGAATTTAAAAATATGAAATCACTTACCCACCTACAACTATTTGATCATAATTGAATATACAGAAATACATATATCATTGATCATTTCAAAAAATCATACAGTAAATACTAAACTGCTGTTTTAGCATTTATAAAATAAAGTACATTTTTACCAATGAGATCATTAGAATTTTATGCAATTTTGCTAATGTGGTTTGAATTACTTGTACTATGCGGTGGCTCATGCCTGTAATCCCAGCACTTTGGGAGACCGAGGTGGGTGGATCACAAAGTCAGGAGATCGAGACCATCCTGGCTAACACGGAGAAACCTCGTCTCTACTAAAAATACAAAAAAATTAGCCAGGCGTGGTGGTGGGTGCCTGTAGTCCCAGCTACTCGGGAGGCTGAGGCAGGAGAATGGCATGAACCTGGGAAGCAGAGCTTGCAGTGAGCTGAGATCAGCCACTACACTCCAGCCTGGGTGACAGATCGAGACTCCATCTCTAAAAACAAAAAAATTTTTTACATGCCCAGAAGTTTCATCATTAAAATTAGCCTCTCAGGCCAGGTGTGGTGGCTCACGCCTGTAATGCCAGCACTTTGGGAGGCCCAGGTGAGTGGATCACTTGAGGCCAGGAGTTCAAGACCAACCTGACTGACATGGCGAAACCCCATGTCTACCAAAAACAAAAAAATTAGCTGGACATGGTGACAAGTGCTGATAATCCCTGCTACTCTGGAAGCCAAGGCAGGATAATTGCTTGAAACAGGGAGGTGGGCGTTGCAGTGAGCCAAGATGGCACCACTGCACTCCAGCCTGGGCAACAGAGCGAGGCTGTGTTTAAAAAACAAACAAACAACAACAAAAAATCAGCCCTTTCTCAAATAATTTTATTTCTTTTCAACATTTTTAAAAATAATAAAAAACAGAACAAAACAGAACAGAGAATGACCAAGAAAGTGTTAGTTGAAATAACAATTTGCTGTTAAAAAACACAATTTTATGTTTTGCAACAATAAAGACATTAATGCCTGATGCCATTTTGTAAATTGTCTAGTATTCTCCTTGAACTTCATGGGGAAAGAAAAAACTTGATCAAGTTCACACAACTGGATTTTGTGTAGAACAACACTAAAAACCGAATCTCTTATCCTCTGAATTCGCTGTTTTTTCCCCAGTGGATTTTATTCTCAATATGATCCCTGAAACTCATTCTAAAACACATGCCTAAAGAGTTGCTTCTTCAAAAACTATAAATGCCTTGTTTCGACCTAATGACCCCTCTCTGGCTAATGGATACAATCAAAAGGCAACATTGCATGAAGGTCCCTCATCTTCTGGCCTTCCTCTACTTACTCAACCTCATCTCTTGCCTCTTTCCCGTTGGTATTCCTACTCTCTAGTCACACCAGATTCCTTCCAATTCCCTGTACATTCACGTATTCTCTTGCCATGATGCATTTTGCTCTCTATGAAAGTGATGCCTTCTTCTCCTACTTTAAGGGTCCTTGTCCTTTGAGGCTTTGTTTAATCAATAGCTTGGAGAAGCTCTTTCCAGCTCCTCAGTTGCAAGATTTGAGCTCCTATATGCATTGGAAGTGGTTGCTGAATGAATGAATAAATAAACAAGCTCCAATATTGTATCTTCTTATCATACTATTCACTTAATCATGTGTGTAAGTGTCTGAATGATTCATGCATAACCATCTTTGTAGAAAAAAATCAGCAATAATGTTAGCTTATGCCCTGTCTTTGTGTACCAGCAAGTGACTTCACTAGAACATTCAACTACCTCATTTAATGTCCACGACTCTCAAATGAGGTTGGCACTTTTACTATGCCCATTTCAAAGACGTGGAAACTGAGGCTTAGAAATGTTGAGTGACTTACCCAAGGTCATGTCTAGTGAGGTCACCTCTGGGACCAACTCTCAAGCCTGACCATTAAGTACACTGCTTCCACTTTTAGCAACTTCTCTCACAACCATGTGGCTTTTCTTTCTACCTTGGCTGAAGAGTTTGAGTAAGCAGGGACTGAATGAAAGGAGAAAGTAGCTGTTTTCAATATCAAAAAGTAGATGATAGATCATAAAAGTCAAATTATAGGAAAGAGGTAGTGATTCATTAAATTATTTTGCAGTTCAATTTGTCAATTCCTCATATAGCTTTCTCTCTTGATAACCACAAGTCTTTGCTACAGGTAACATTAAAGGCAGAGTAATGCATCCCTTCAGAGTTAGTCCCAATTTGTGGTGTCATTATGTGATGTTGTGGGCCCATACCAGCATGTGACAAAATACTCTGAGCTTCAAATGATCTGCTTGGCTTTAGCCAAAGGGTTGGAAAGGAAAATTACACAATTGTAACCAGAATGCCCTCTTCATCCCCTGCTCCCAGAGCTGGAGCCCTGCTGTTGACTCCCTGGCAGAATGGGTGGCCTGCCAGGTGCTTGTCAAGGTAGCTGAGAGATGATGAAAGAAAAGCATAGAAATATAATCTGATTTTCATATATTTTCCCTGTATAACTCATATTTGAATATATGATTTTCTTCCCTCCTCCGCCACACCCTATTTTCTAGACTAATCACAATGACACTTGGAGAACTTTCTGGATGCTTTGTTTGATGTATGTTATGGGACAAACTGTGTCCTTCCCCCACCTCCCAAATTCCTATGTTGAAGCCCTAAGCCCAGTACCTCAGAATGTGACTCTTTCAAGAGGTCATTAAGGCTAGAGGAGCTCATATGGGTGGGCTCCAATCCAATATGACTGGTGTCCTTATTGGAAGAGAGATTAGGACACACAGCAGGAAGACCATGTGAACACACAGGGAGAAGGCAGCTCTCTCTAAGCCGAGGATAAAAGTCTTAGAAGAAACAACTCTGCTGGCACCTTGATCTTGGACTTCCAGCCTCCAGAACTGTGAGAAAATCAATTTCTGTTCTTTAAGCCCCCTAGTCTGTGGTACTTTCTTTTGGCACCCCTAGCAAACTAATATGATGTGAAAAAGTAGAAACATTTTCTAGACTTATAGCAGACCTTGGGGAGATTTCTGGATACATTTTTGATGTATGAAAGCTGAACTATTTTCAAATGGCTAAGTTAGGATATGGGTCTCCACTGAAAATACTTCTTTTAACCACCTAGGCAAGAAATCCTATTCTTTACAGAATAATGACAGCCTTGTTCTGTCCTAGGACGGTCAGAATACATCTGGTAAACGTGTTTACCTCTGGGTACCACACTTAGGACAGGTGTAGACAAAGGAATATCTAGATGGTAAAGGAGATAAAGCCTATGTTTTGTTAGTTGAAGGAATTAGGAAGTTTGGTCTGGAACGGAAATGACTCATGAGGTGGGGAGGAGCACTTTTTAAGTATTTAAGTATTTATGGCATTTGCTACTGAAAGGAGCTGGGCACATTCCTCAGCCCCCGGCTCAAAACTCCCTGAGCCCAGTACAAACACCACCTGGAAAGTCTCCGATAAGGAGACAGCCGTTCAAGGTTACTGAAAGCGCGAGAGCCAAAAGAATTTCTTTGTTCCCCTGCAACTTTCGGGCTATAAAAAGCAAACGCTCGCATTGTTCGGGGCCCTCTTGTATACTGTGGAATGGAGGGACCAAGTTCGAACTTGTAGTAAAGATCCTTGCTGCTTGGCTTTGACACTGGACTCTGGTGGTCTTCTTTGGGGAACAAACGGTCTGGGCATAACACTACTACAACTGCAAAAGTTGACAAAGCAATTAAAGAGAAGAATTTTATTTCAATGTAAGAAAAATTTATGAAAGTCAGACATTTCCGAAGATGAAATGACCAACAGGGAAGTAATAAGCTCTTCCTCATAGGAAGTGGCCAGAGAGTAGTTGACAATTCGTGGTGGGTGTTGTAGAAAGGCTGTATTCATCAGGAGAAAAAAACATTCTGATTGGAAAAGTACTTCAAGCAGAGGCAAGTCAACACAGAAAATGAGTTAAAAGCCTGTTGGAAAGATGATGGAGGAGCAAAGCAGGATGGTAAGGTTACTCAAAGATGAGAAACTCCAGGGTCACCACACTGAGGGGCTTGAAGACCTAATGGGAAGATGGAGTGGCCCAGCGGGGAGAGGCAGTGGCCCAGCAGGAAGATGGAGTGGCCCAGCGCTGTGGGGAAAAGAAAGAAAGATCAGACTGTTACTGTGTCTACATAGAAAGAAGTAGACATAAGAGACTCCATTTTGTTCTGTATTTGAGATGCTGTTAACCTGTGACCCTACCCCCAACCTTGTCCTTGCAAGAGACATGTGCTGTGGTGACTCAAGGTTTAAAGGATTTTGGGCTGTGCAGGGTGTGCTTTGTTAAACAAGTGCCTGAAGGCAGCTTGCTGGTTAAAAGTCATCACCATTCTCTTAATCTCAAGTACCCAGGGACACGCATACTGCCAAAGGTCGCAGGGACCTCTGCCTAGGAAAGCTAGGTATTGTCCAAGGTTTCTCCCCATGTGATAGTCTGAAATATGGCCTCGTGGGAAGGGAAAGACCTAATCGTCCCCCAGCCTGACACCCGTGAAGGGTCTGTGCTGAGGAGGATTAGTATAAGAGGAAAGAAGGCCTCTTGGCAGTTGAGATAGAGAAAAGCATCTGTCTCCTGCCCCTCCCTGTGCAATGGAACATCTTGGTGTAAAACCCGATTGTATGTTCTGTTTACTGAGAAAGGAGAAAACCGCCTTAGGGCGAAAGGTGGGACTTGCTAGCACAATGCTGCTCTTTATGCACTAAAAAGGTTTATGAAGATGTTTGCATATGCATATCAAGGCACAGCACTTTTCCTTAAACTTATTCATGTCACAGAGATCTTTATTCATATGTCTTACTGCTGACCTTCTCCCTACGATGATCCTATTATCCTGTCACTTCCCTTTTTCTAAGATGGTAAAGATAATTATCAATAAATACTAAGGGAACTCAGAGACCGGTGCCGGTTTGGGTCCTCTGTATGCTGAGCACCGGTCCCCTGGGCCCACTTTTTCTTTCTCTGTACTTTGTCTCTGTGTCTCATTTCTCTTCTCAAGTCTCTCCTTCTACCTAAGGAGAAACGCCCACAGGTGTGGAGGGGCAGGCCACCCCTTCACAGCGGGGAGATGGGGTTGCCCAGAGGGGAGATGGGGTGTCCCGGCGGAGAGATGGAGTAGCCCAGCAGGAAGATGGAGTGGCCCAGCACCCAGGACAGCTCCGCTGGACCTGAGCTCCGCGCTCTGTGCCCTGCTGACTCCTGTGGCTGTGGCATCACTGCCCAAAGCTGCTAACTCCCCAGCCCAGTGCTGGGTTGACAGTCCCAACAGGAAGACAGCTGGCAAAAGAGGTGTGTGGTGCACGCGCTGCTGGCTCCAAGCCTAGCTGGGGATAGAAGAGAGGCTAAGGACTGAGCCAGCCTGGCC
This sequence comes from Papio anubis, assembly GCF_008728515.1. Classification (NCBI taxonomy): domain Eukaryota; kingdom Metazoa; phylum Chordata; class Mammalia; order Primates; family Cercopithecidae; genus Papio; species Papio anubis. Next base: position 48,470,547 of record NC_044983.1, read on the forward strand.
GCCACTTCAGCCCAGGTTCAGCAGGTGGGGACTGGGCTCACTGGAAGAATGAATGTTCTTCTGCAGCACTGGAGGTCTTTGAGTCTGTGAACTTGATTTAATATTTTTGCCTCCAATGGGTCAAATCTAACCTTAGTAGTTCCTCTCCTTCCGTCTTGGAGAGAGAAAGGAAAGCCTGGCTTTCTGGGACTGGGGCACTTAACGAAGAGGTCATTGCCCCCCACCCGCCTCCCCCCCACCCCACCCCCGACCTCCTGGTGCTGTAGTTTTGCAGAACTCTGCTCCTACCCGCATTCCGCCTATTTCCTGGACTCGGTCCAGGCCGACTCAAGAAAGGATAAGGGGCAGGGCACGGTGGCTCACGCTTGTAATCCCAGAACTTTGGGAAGCCGAGGCCGGCGGATCACAAGGTCAGGAGATCAAGACCATCCTGGCTAACACAGTGAAACCCCATCTCTATTAAAAATACAAAACAAAACAAAACAAATTAGCCGGTCGTGGTGGCAGACCCCTGTAGTCTCAGCTACTCAGGAGGCAGAGGCAGGAGAATGGCGTGAACCTGGGAGGCGGAGGTTGCAGTGAGCCAAGATCGTGCCACTGCACTCCAGCCTGGAGGACAGAGGGAGACTCCGTCTCAAACAAACAAACAAACAAACAAAACGGATAAGAAGGGACATATTATTATAGACTCCTGGGTCTTTCCTTCACAGTTCCAAATTATTTACTTGTTTCCTCATTTATTTACTTATTTGGTGATCAAAAGTGCAGTACCTGGAGGATGCTGCCTGTTTCTGAATTGCGGTTCTGGAGCTCACCAGCCTTGTGACCTCCGGCACATCAAGTTCCCAAGTTTCCTATCTGTAAAATGGAATTGCTAATAATAGCATCTACTTCATAAAGCTTGGTTGAGTCTGGGCACGGTGGCTCACACCTGTAATCCCAACACTTTGGGAGGCCGAGGCAGGCGGATCACCTGAGGTCAGGAGTTGGAGACCAGCCTGACCAACATGGTGAAATCCCGTCTCTAAAAAAGTACCAAAAAAATTAGCCAGGCACGAAGGCAGGTGCCTATAGTCCCAGCTACTCTGGAGGTTGAGGGGGAAGAATCACTTGAACTTTGGAGGAGGAGGTTGCATGAGCCCAGATCATACCATTGCACTCCAACCTGGGCCAGAGGCCCAGACTCTATCTCAAATAAATAAATAAATAAATAAATAAATAAATAAATAAGTAAATAAAGTTCGGTTGAAGAGTAAATAAGGCAACACATGTAAAGCCCAATAACTGCTGCTGATCATTAGTGTCATTACTGGTAGCAGAGGAAGAGCCACCCATACTTGTAAATCAGCCCTTATAGGGCAGTCTGGGATGGGCTGTGATGGAGTGAGAAGGGCGGGAGCGCAGAGAAACATGCCTCTGGGACTGCGGCCTCCGGGAAGCCCTCCCAGAAGCTGGACGCCCACGGGGCTCTGAAGGAAGGGAGTGTGTTGGTGAAACCCAGGGTACGGGCTTGCACAACCGGCTGCGTACTCTGAGGGGCTAAGGCGGATTGGGGAAGAAACAGCTCCTCCCTTTTCTCAGGGTCCCTACTAGGTGTGTTGAGGCAGAAAAAAAGCAGGAGGAAAGGGGTGAGTGGCTCCTGTTTAACTTCTGTGACGGAGGTCCCTTTCCAGTGGCTGTCCATCCTTCTCTGAGAAACCCACTGGCCAAGGATTCTCTCAAGTGGTAGGAGGCCAAACGCTGGCTTTGTTGTGGATGGTACTTCTGAGTTCTTCAAAGACGCGGCAGGGGCCTCCGCTTGCACGTTTCCTCTGATCTGGACCTACCTTCTCTGTTTCCTCCAACTCCCTGCGTCTCTAAATCCAAAGCTTGGTTCTGGGTTTCAGCGGGCGGATGCGAGTAGCTCCAGCCTGGTAATTTTCCACAGCATCTCCTGGAAGTCTTCGCCATCCAGGAGGTGGGGCTGTAGCTGCCTCCTGGCGACCCCTGCGGTTTTCCTCCAGTCTTCTACTTTAAATCAGGGGAGGAGAGAAGAGTATTCTATTCTAATGAGTGCCTCCACACTGTACGAGTAATTCTCTTGGAGTCCTCCTGAAGCACCCTCCCTCCTCACCACCAGTCCAAAGACAGTGTGCTGACAGTCCACCCTGGGACTGGGGGTGCTGTGATGCCGGAACAGTTATGGGAAGGCATATATATATATTTTTTCCAGATGGAGTCTCGCACTCTCACCCAGGCTGGAGTGCAGTTGCACGATTTCGGCTCACTGCAAGCTCCGCCCCCGGGTTTATGCCATTCTCCTGCCTCAGCCTCCCGAGTAGCTGGCACTACAGGCGCCCGCCACCTCGCCCGGCTAATTTTTTGTATTTTAAGTAGAGACGGAGTTTCACCGTGGTAGCCAGGATGGTCTCGATCTCCTGACCTTGTGATCTGCCCGCCTCAGTCTCCCAAAGTGCTGGGATTACAGGCGTGAGCCACCGTGCCCGGCATGGGAAGGCAGATCTTACAGTGCATCCTGGAGAGGGGATCTGGCCACAAAGTCTGATTATTTTCCAGTTTACAATGTCAGGCCATAGTACCTCCTTGTTTCCATATGTGGGCCCTAGTTCAGCCAAAGGGCTACTCAACATCTTGTTCCACCTTTACTCACCCGATCTTTACATCACTGAATGACCTATAGTTTGTTGCCAAGTTCCTTGACTTTGATTATGAACAAAAGGACAGTAACAATGTAAATCCTTTGGGCTGCTGAGATGGACAGGGACCAGGAGGGTATACAGGTGGTGCCACATGGGCATTGTCTAACAGTGGGGAAGGGTGGGCTTTGTCACCAATGCCTCAGGTGAAGCCCTGGCACTCCACTTCCTTCCCTTCATCATCACTCATCTGCTTTCTGACTCCATTTTTTCTTCTCTGTGTTTTTTTGCCTTTCTTGCCCCAAAGATGGGAGTTACATACTGATTTAGTCTTTGTCATTTACATTTGTGATTTTCATTAACGCCTATAACTTTAACACCATCATTATGTGGATAGATTCTAAGTACTTTCTTGTAAACTTAACTTCTGTTCTGAGCTCCTGAAGACTTTTATCTGTTTGTTCCCCTTATATCTTAGCTTCAATATAAAAGTAAACTTTAAAAATTATTACTGTCGATCTCTACCCACGAAAGCATGCCCAAAATAGCTTCTTTCCCAAAATATGCACAAAGTTCACTGAGGTGTCCATACTTTTCTGCTTCAAAAAGTGTTTAAGTTGTTCTCAGAAATGCTTGTTGTTTTTCGGAGGCTCTGCCTCTCAAGAATCAAGCTGAATTGTGGATTCTCCAAGAAATTCTAGATCTCTCCAATAGAAACAAATCTGTTTATTCTCTTTCTTCCATTGTTGGTAACTCTATTAGAGTACTTATCAGAGTATTGACCCTACTAGATTCTTAACTGCCAGAGAGCAGGTAACCATTGGTATCTCCGTAAAGCTTAAGAGAAGATTTTCTACACTTTTCCTCAAATTTAATTTGGCTAATTATAAAACTATGTATAATGAATTATAATTTATAGAAATATAAACAGACCATGTTGAATATTCACACTTTCTTTGACCAGATTTATATCCTTCTATCTCTACTTGAATATTTGGTAGTCTACATAGAATATTTCTTGAAAGTAGGCAATAAAACATGTTCAGATTTATATATAATTTAACTGAGCATTAGCTGAGATGAATTCTTCTATTCAATGACACACAGGTTTTTGAATGAATAACTAAATAGGAACAGATAAGAATACCTTGAAGTCCTTTTCCTGCCCAGATGTTTTATCTGTTTTGGCTTGGTAATTATAACTTACATAAGTGTGCAACATTTCATTTCTTATTTCTCTAGAATTACTCTGCCTAGTAGCTTTCAGAGCATGTTAGTGATGTATATACCATTAGATAAATCACACATCCATAATAAAGTTAAATGTTTTATATAGACTTAAAATATAACTAAATTGATAATGATAGATAGGCATCTTACTCTATTTTGTGTTACTATAACAGAATACCTGAGGCTTTGTGATTTATAAAAAGAGGCTTATAAGGCTCACAATTTTGGTGGCTGCTTCCGCTCATGGCAGAGAGAGGCAGGGGGGTGGACATGTGCAAAGAGATCACATGGTGAGAGAGGAAACAAGGTAGAGAAACCGAGGAAGCCAGACTCTTTTTAACAACACATTCTCAAGGGGCCTAATATATTCATTTCCCAGAAATGAAGCAGTTACTCACCCCCAAGGAAGGGCATTAATCTGTTCATCAATGATCCTCATCCATGAGCCAAACACCTCCTACTAGGCCCCACCTCCCAACATTGCCACATTGAGGATCAAATTTCAACCTGAGTTTTGGCAGGGACAAACCATATGTACACCATAGCAAAAGGCTGTATTGTGCTATGATGACAAATGATCTCCAAATCTCCATGGCTTATCTAAGCTTTATTTATTACTCATCCCAAATCCATTTGGCCTAGGATACCCTCTGAAGCCACCACCCCCCCCATGCAATGACTCAGTGATCCAGGTTGGTTCAATCTTGTGGTTTTTGTACATCAACACAAACCACCCTCCATGACCCTCCACAGCAGTGGAGGAGAGAGTACAGAGAATCGGGTGTTTCTGCTATAGCACTTTCAGTGTGGCTCATTGGCCAGAACTGGCCACAGGGTCCCGCCTAACTGCAGGGAGACTAGAAAATGTAGTCTTCCAGCTGACTAACTGATTCTGCTCACCAGTCCAATTTAGGTGAGCATTAGTTATGTCTACCTCAGTTTGCCATTCTGAACACTAAATATTTCATTTGTTCTTCTTTTCCTATGCAGAACACACCCCTTTTTTCCCCAAGAGGGAAAACAAAGTCCTGTGGTTGCACAGCATTAAACTCAGAGTCTGGGATTGCTAGAGGTTGTGTAGGAGTCTCTAAATTCAGTCCACATATGACTGTCTTGGGCTGGACACTTATGATTTAAAAAGAAGCTCTCAGCCCCCTCCCATAACACACAACAAGTATACAAAAGTTGAAGAAGAATAGGATAGATGCAATAAACATTCAGGAACAAAAATGGAAAATATAGCTCCAGAACTGGTTCTTGCAAAACTAACATTTCCCTGCGAAGACACTGTGCTGGCTCATACCCTCTGCTGATGAGGTCCTGACTCTGCTCTTAGGAGGCTCTCTCAAGACTATTGTCCTCTCTGGTCTGGGCTCTATTCTCTGAAATGCTCCTTCTCTATTATCCTTTTTGGTTAATTCTGACAGGGACATTGGACATATGCTTTCCTTGGGAACCATGAAGCTTTGTAAAAATGTTGCCTTTTAATATTCACAGTAGCAATAATAATGGCCACCATGTGTTTAACGTATTCTTTTCATAAGACATTAAATAAAATGCTCAGTCTCCTCATCATCCACCAAAATTTTCTAAATTATCATTTATTGCATACAAAAGAAGATGCAGCTGGCATTTGAATCGTATTTATCTACACCACAATTGTGTATTCTTTCCATTACATTTTTGTTTTTTAATGTCATTTTTGAAATCACATTTTAATATTGATATAATTGTCAAATCACATGCTGTTGTAAGAAGTAATGCAGATAAATTCCACATGGCCTTTATGAGATTTCCCCTGATTTGAAGTTGCCCCCAATGGTGAAGTCTTGCAAAACTGTAGTACAATATGGACATAGATATGGCCAAGATATGAACATTTCCATCATCGCAAGGCTCCTTTATGCTCTCTTTTGTGGTCACTCACCCCTACTTTTCTCCTGCCCAAACTGCCTTCTTAACTCCTGGAAACCACTAATCTGTTCTCCATTTCCATAATTTTGTCATTTCAAAACCATGATATAATGAAATCATACAGAATGTAACTTGCTGGGATTGGCCTTTTTCATTCAACATGATTCTTTGGAGATTAATCCAAGTTGTTGCACGTTATCAATCACTTGTTTTTTGTTGCAGAGTCGTATGCATGGTATGAATGCACTGCAGTTTGTTTCGCCATTCACCCATTGAAGCACATCTGGTTGTTTGCAGTTTTTGGCCAGTATAAATAAAACCATATAAATGTCCATCTACAGGTTTTTGTGTGACTATAAATTTCATTTCTCTGGGATGATGTTTAAGGATGCAATTGCTGGGTTGTATGGCTGCTGAATGTTTCACTATAAGAAGCTGCCAAATGGTTTTCCAGAGTGGCTGTAGCCATTTTACATTTATACTATTTACTATCCACCAGAGAAGTATGAAAGATTCAGTTTCTCTACATCCTCGCCAGCATTTGGTGTTGTCATGATTTTTTATTTTACTATCCTGATAGATATGTAGTTATGTATCACTGGGGTATTAATTTACATTTCCCTAATAGCTGATGATGTTGAACACATGTGCCTATATGCCACCTGTGTATCTTTTTTTGGTGAATTATCTTTTTCAGGTTTTTTGCCTATTTTACATTTGAATTGTTTGATTTTTCCTGCTGAAATTCAGGAGTTTTTAAAAATTATTATTCTACATGCTGGTTCCTTTCTTGCATATGTATTTGCAAATATTTTCTCTCTGTAACTTGTGTCTTCATCATTTTCAAAGGTATTTCAGAAATCAAGCTTTTAACTTTGACAAAGTCCAGTTTATTTTTTATTTTTTATTTTTATTTTTTAGTGGATCATGCTTTTGGTGCCAATTATAAGAACCCTTTCCCAGACCTTGATCTGGGAGCTTTTCTTCTACTATATTTTCTAAAGTCACATAGTTTTACATTTTGCAGATAAGTCATGCCCATTTTGAGTTAAATTTTGTGTAAAATGTAAAACTCAGGTTGAAGTTCTTTTTTTTTTTTTTGTCCTGTGATGTCCAATTGCTTTAGCAACATTTGTTTCTAGGCTATCTTTCTTCATGTTGGTTTCATTTATTTGTTATTGTCATCAATGCTGAACCGGACGTACCTGCATATTTAACTTTTTGGTGCATTAACTAGGCTTTCTCTTCTTTAATAATTGATTCCTAAAAATATAATACTGAAATAACTAGTATGAATATTTAATATTTTGAAAAAAATGTAAAATTATGTTTCAAAAAGGATTCACCAGTTTATATTTCCACCACTAGTGTGTGAGGTTCCTATTTACCCAGATCTTTAATTACAGAGAAAATTATCAGTTAATCTTTGTCAATTTTATGATTGAGACATATTTTTATTTTTAATTTGCTTTTCTCTACTTAATAAAATTGTGCATATTTACCTAAGCATATTGATTATTTGTAGTTTTTTCTTTGATTGTGATGAATATTTTATTGATTTTCTTTTTTTCCACCTTTTATTTTGGATTCAGAGGGTACATGCACAGGTTTGTTACATGAGTATATTTTGTGATGCTGAGGTTTGAGGTATGGATAATCCTGCCACCCAGGTACTAAGCATACTATCCAATAGGTAGTTTTTCAGCCCATGTCCCCCTTTCTCTCTCCCGACCTCTAGTGGTCCCCAGTGTCTATTTTTTCCCATCTTTATGTTCATGAGTACCTAATGTTCAGCTCCCACTTATAAGTGAGAACATGTGGTTTTTGGTTTTCTGTTCCTGTGTTAATTCACTTAGAATAATGACCTTTAGCTGTATCCATGTTGCTGCAAAGGACATGATTTCGTTCTTTTTTATGGCTGTGTAGTATTCCTTGGTGTGTATGTACCACATTTTCTTTACTTAATCAACCACTGAGGGGCACTTAGGTTGATTCCATGTCTTTGTTACTGTGAGTAGCCAAGCAGCTTTTCAACTCCCTGTCTGCCCACAGTCAGTTAGGAGTCAAGCTCAATTACCTGTATGTTCTTACAGTCCAGACTTGTGGTTTCTTGGTGAAGTGGACCCTGGGAAGCACTGCTCAGACCTCATGTAGAAGTAAAGGACTTATTTTCCCAGCATCCCGGAGTGTTGCTAACAGAGAGTTCTCTGCCAGCAAGCTCTTCAGAATGGCCTGACTTGAAGAGAGCTGTCTTACCCAATGTTATGCCTTTTCTGGGTAGCCCATATCCATAACTGCCCAACACAGGGGTGTATAGTCCCAGTCCTTTGCTCCAGTTGGTGAAAACCATGATGTATCACCCAGCCACTCATGCCTGGCTGACTCCTCCACTGAGGCTGCATCAGAGCCCAGCTTCTTTTCTGCTGAGTTCTTCTTCCTTCCCTTCCCTTCCACAAGTGTGCTCCCAGGGCACTCCTTTGAAAACTCCTGCCCTTTCTCTTTAACTCTTGCAGAGTCTGTCTCCCAGGGAACAGCAGTGTTTAGCACTGCAACTCCTTTTGAAACCTAGTAGACTTATGGTCTATTTGATTCTAGTCTGTTCTATTCATTATTAACCACACCCAAAGGTCTTTGGTTCTTGGATTTGCTGTATTTCTTTGCTTCATTGTCTCTCGCAACCCTGCCTCTCATTCCCACCTTGAGGAGGTGTCTTGAGTTGATCTGGAATCAATGGGAGAGCTACACCTTTGAGCCGTTCCATACAATTTAGAATTTAGTAGATCTTATACGCTTAGTTTGCTCTCTGCACAGAAGAATCTTGATCCATTGTGAGGCTTAACAATAGGTAGGAAGTCATAATCTTATTTTTATTTTTTTAGAGATAGGGTCTCACTCTGTCAGTCAGGCTGGAGTACAGTGCCACGATCACAGCACACTGTGGCCTTGAACTCCTGGGCTCAAGCAATCCTCCCATGTCAGCCTCCCTAGTATCTAGTCAGCCTCCCGAGTATCTTGCACCATCATGTTTGGCTAGTTTTAAATTTTATTTTGTAAGACAGGGTCTTGGTATGTTGCTCAGGCTGGTCTGTGTTGCTCCTGGCCTCAAGCAAGCCTCATACCTCAGCCTCCCAAAGTGCTGGGATTACAGGCATGAGCAATTGCACCCAGTGTGGAAGTCATAACTTTAACATTATCCTCTCCCCAAGGCTAACTTGTAGTGGGATTTTTTTTCTTTGAGAGATCCTTAAGGTCCTTTATTAATGGTTTAAAATACTTTACATGCCAATGCATTCTTACCCTAGAGGGATGACATTTAAATTTTACTGAGTCATGCACTACTGGGTGACTTCAAGGCTGAGGAAGGCTGCTGTTTTCAAAAGGATGCCAAACCTGGGCACGTACTGAATTTCTGGATAAGCTGTCACAGGGAGCCACCTGGAGTGAGAAATGGAAACCTGAGGACCTCCTAGTGTGTAGATCTATATCTGTTTCTATACATATATTTATCATCAATCTGGATATATATGAAATATATTATATGTTTTATATATAATCAGATATATTTTATATATAAGTACATATATGAATGGATGATATATATTTTAATATTTTATATATTTCTCTAATTAAAATATATTTCTGGATACTAATATGTACTATCTTAAGTATTCAGATAACCTCTGAAATGATAAGTTTGTCAGTCATTCATTCCTTTGTAAATTATAATATTGTCACTAAATTTTTCACAGGAAATGAGAGGATGCCTTTGTGTGTGTGTTTCTGAGGGTCTGTGGATAAGGATTCATGTGTGTTTTTCTAACAAAAGAGCCACTCTGTTATTTAACAATAGAAGATATTTCTTAATTTGATTTAACATTTATATTTTCCCTAATCTCTTGCTAATTAGAAAATGTGGCTATGCTTTTCAATGCTCCAGTTCAGTACCTGAACCCACAGAGTTCCCAAGGGAATTGTTAGAATTCAATGCAAGATGGAGTTTTCCCCCCAAAAGTCAGCATTTTCTTCAAACTGCATTCAGACAGCAGATGGGGTCAAGGAGGCAACCAACACTTGTCTCTGGAACCTCCATCAACCTAATCCATTCATATAAAAAGATGCTTATGCTGAGAATAAACTGTGGGTAACCTGAAGACTCTGATAACTATGGGCAAAAACGTTAGAAATTGAAATAAGGTGAGTTCTACCAACACCTTCCAGTTTTACATGCAGAAAATGTGGTTTGCTATATAATCTGTATTACAAACATCTTCCTTCTTCCATTCTGCTGCTTAGAGCCTGAGGGATGTTGGAGCCATGAACTAAAAGGAGCTCACCTCCCAGAAAACTTTGCAGATCAGAGCTCAAATTCTTGCCTTAGATTGTGTACCTCTCCATTTTTAGGTGGGCGAAAAAATTGAACTTTGGATTGTTTGAGCCACAGATAGTTAGATTTGCAACACATGGATAAAAATCTAATTCCAACTGAAACATCATTCCACTTGGAGTAAAACCCAAAGCCTTACGCAGCCCTAGTGATCTGGTTACTAGCTACATACACTCATGAGTCTCCCCCTCTGTCTACTCTAAGGCTACTCAGACCAACACCGCTGGCTCAGGCCTTTAGACATTTCCTCAGCCTACATTATTTTTTCCCCAGAGAATTGTATGGCTTTCTCTCCCTTAATTGAGTTTTCTCTTCAAATATCATTTTTATTAGAATGGCCTTCCCTGATCTATATATTAATATTAACTCTATCCTCCATCTCTTCCTTTTCCTGCTTTTTCGGCTTTGTTGTTCTCCTTAATCCTCATCATAATCTAAAATACTAACTAGTCACACACTTATGTGTTCATTTTCTGCCTCTCTCCACTAGTATGTAAGTTCCATGAGTTCAGAGTGCCTTTTTACTCACTGCTGTATGTCCACCACCTTGAATAGTACCTGGCTTATTGTAGTTCAATGAATGAATGAATGAATGTGAAGGCACATCATCTAGACCATGAGAATACAATAGCTAGTTGATATTATCATGTGCCTGAGAGTCCAAAAATATTGTAAGGTTTATGGTTTTCAAAAGTTAGAAAGCCTTACATAGCACACACACACACAAAAAATTAAAATTAAAATTGTTCCTTCTTTGCCAGAAAGCTATGGATATTCAATCATACCCTTTTAAACAGTACAGCCAATATGGAAGAAAATTGATGAATATTAGAAATCCTACAGAACAAAAATGTCATTGATATGAAGTAAATAGCTTCAGCTGGAAGTAGGCAAAAAATATTTTCATGAAGAAAACAAACTAGAAATTCAGTATAAATCTGGAAAGTAAACAGTTAAGAAATTTAGTGTAAATTTAGAATTTAATTGTGTAGCATTGTTATAGAATTTTAGAATCTGAGATTTTCAAGCTTAATATTTTTTCTCAGTTTTATCTTCTATTATTTGGGATAGAGAAGCAATGGACTTTCAACTCTTCAAGAATCCAAATTTCCAAAATCCCTTCTTCTACATAACTGCTTGCAAACTGGTTCTTTCTGAGCTTCTCTCTTTCTTGTAATTTTTCTGTCAAATGTAGTCAAAAGCATTTGATATACACTATTAAAATTTTATTTTCCAACCTTCTTTCCTAGAGTGACACTTTAATTAGCTACCTTATTTGCCTCTAAAATTATCTCTGTTTTGCTACATGTTTGCCGCTACACAACATAGTTTCTTGCCTTCTGACTACTAAGCCATTGACATACACGTTTGAGACACTTGTCAGAGCCAGACCCAGCTCTTGCTACCAATATTTTTATCAGTCAAGATAAAGTTGATTATGCTTTGGTACAAGCATGCCGAAATCTTGGTGGCTAAACACAGCAAATATTTATTTCTCACACACATTTAACCTGCTCTGGGTTTCTGGGTGACTCTAAATCAATCCAGTGGGTTAACTTTCAGGATTTTTAGACATTGGTGTGTGTCACCCCACTATGAAGATTCTTCCATGACAACCACAGCAGGGAAGCAGAGAGTACACAAAATTATGCACCTGCTCCTTAGTGCTGCAAGTCAGAATGGACATACATAACTTAATATTTTTAATTGATCATTTGACAGAACTATGATTTGTCCACATAAGCATGAGAGGACTAGGAGATGTTATTCCCCTGGCCTCCAGTAAGGGAAAGATAACTGGATATGGTGAGCACCCGACAGAGCAGTGAGCAGTGACAATGGTAATGTCTGTCGCCAATATCACAGGCATTGGTTTCTGCTTAATTCCACTGTGAACTCAAAAGTAAATAAAATTTTTAATCTTCTGTAACTGGCACCATTTGATCCAAAATTTAAAAGTAGTTACACATAGCAAAAGAGGTCAATTTGAAACATCTTTGAATCACAGACTATGCCAAATCATCCAGGTTGATTATCATATCACAGGAAAGTGCCTTTGGGTAACACTTGCAAGCTGTATTAAGATCCCAAAACTGAAATCTTTGGGCATTCTAAAAGGGCTGTCATGGGTACAAATCTCAGTAATTATTTCATCATTATCACCATTTCTTTTACTATTTTATTCAGAGCAGGAATGTTTAGCAAAATAATCTTTCCAAATTGTATACATTTGATTATAGAAATTCATGGTATAGTAATTCAGAAATTATATTTTTGGTACTGGAATGCATGATTTTTTTCTGGAGGCACTTTAAAATACATTGTTATATTTTATTAAAGTTGAATATGAAAATATTTCACAAGATTATTGTCATCAGAAGAAATATAAAAGGCATGTGGTTCAACTTCACACACATATAGTACACAAGAAACTGAACACAGGATAATGAGGCTGGTACTGTCAAGAAACTGTCCAAGGGAATTAAATTGGATGCTGATTATGTGCACACTAGATAATCTTCAAAGAAGATTAAGAAGATGATTAAGAAGATGATTACTCTAATGACCACTAATGGAGTATTGTATGATTTCAAGTTACTTAACCAGTAATGGGGGTAGATTTTCTCTTGTCTATATTCTCTAATTTCGTTGTTTTAAAATTCATATTCTAACTATCCCTCTAATTATCTGAGGCAGGTAACACAAGCCTGGTGGACTTCCACTTCCAGCAATTGAGAGAATATCCGCATAGTCCTCCTACCATAAATATCTATAAAACTGGATACATATTTTTAGGTATCAGACAAAGGCAGTACAAGACTGATGGTGAGGGAAGGGGAACACGTAAAGGCTACCTTCCCCCATCCCCGTTTTCTCCAGCTCTGTGCCAAGGGCAATGTCCCCTTAGCACAGAGGGCAGGTTGAGGCCGAGCCGAGCACAGTGGTTCAGGGAACAGGGAAGCAGAGACCAAGTTCTGGCCCCTGACCTAACAGGTGCCACAAAGGAGGAAGCCACACACAGGGACCTCGAGACTGTGTTGTCTCTAACAATTTTTCTTCAAACTTCATCTGCAAAATTTGGTTTGTATCTTCCTTATTGGAGTTTAAAACTGTGAGGTCCTGAAATTGGTAAGAATTTATTTCAAAGTTGCAGGTTTCCTCTCCCTCCACCTGCAGAGTAACACTTTAATTACGTGTATTAGTCATATCCCTGAAATAGTCTATCAGACACTAGGTGTTCATTCAATTTCCAAAGAAAAGGTCACCTTTTCCTGGGCAATATCCTCCCCTGGACAGAATTTTATAATCATAAGTTGCACACTTTTAGAAGTTGTCATTATAATATGCCAAGATACTTAACTTCTGGTAAAAGTAAGGAATAAAAGTTCTTTTATAAAAAACATTTTATTTTTAAAATGACATTTAAATAGTCATTTCTCTACTCTTCCATCATATGCTGATATTTATCAGAATGTATCTAGTTTTTTTCTCTTTGTGCTTTACTCATACATCGTTCTTAGTTTTCAAGTTGCCACCCTATGTTATAAAACACAGGTTCTTGGGATCCCTTCAGGTAGTGAAACAGACTCTTTGTGAAGGCGCCTGGGAATATACTTCAAACAAGCCTCATAGGGGTATCTCATTATCAGTTGAGTGTGGGGAGCTCATCGTACTCAAAGTTGGTTTTGTGCTTAAACATTCACAAAGGTCCCTTTATCCTCCCCAACCTGATCAAACTTGGTGTGTGAACCTGGGAGCGAGCTATCTATCTATCTATCTATCTATCATCTATCTATCTGTTGTCTATCTATCTATCTATCTATCATCTATCTATCTATCATCTATCTATCATCTATCTGTCTATCATCTATCTGTCTATCATCTATCTATCATCTATCTATCTATCTATCTATCTATCTATCTATCTATCTATCTATCATCTATCTATCTGTTGTCTATCTATCTATCATCTATCTGTCTATCTATCTATCATCTATCACTTTCAGGTCAAAACATATTATAAGCACTCACATTTGGCTTTATTTGGGTTATTACCTAAAATTTTGTTAGTTGGAGAACTAAAATGAAACGGTAAAAACTAGAGAATCTGTATTATTTTCTTGTTTATGATATAACCTAGTAGTATCTGACCCTAATTTCCAGCTTTGAAATCTACACTTAGGAGAGAATGATCTGCTTTGGTTCATACATTTATTCAAAAAGTAATAATGAAACAACTAACAGCATTGTTCTAAGCCTTATGATTACAACAGTGAACAAAAGAGATAGAAATCCTTGACAACTTACCCTCTTCCTGAAACTTGGCATAGTTATAAAAAGAAAAAAAAGAGAGAAAGAGAATCCTACCATTGAGTTGCCTCACTTCTTGTGCACTAACCTGTGTAACTCAAAAATAAGAAAAGAATGAGGCCATTTTGCATTAGAAGTGCATTCAGTCAGTTTGCCTCAGAATAATTTTCTATTTCCTTAGGTGAGAAGACTCAGTATAATCTAATAAATAATTCTGGTGAAGATAAATCAAGAGGAACTTCGCTTGCCGTTCATGAAAGAAGCTAAGTGGATTTAAATTAGTTTCCTGAGTGTGAGGGTTGTTAAACACAAAATGAGTGGTAAAAAAATAGGGAAAACCTTTACTCACAAATGCATTCAGACATGATGATAATGTTTCAGGTAAAAGCTTGAAATTCTTCCTCCTACAACAGAGTATATGAAATCAAATATTTGTATGAAAATTTTAGTAAGGCACATCTCATTTTAGCCTAAAGTAGTAGCTTTAAAAAATACGTACCAACTTATTTCTTTTCCTAACTTTTGATTCACTATATACTTAAAAAACATTTAAAGTTATGTTGACTAAAAATTAAGGTAACAAATCTTAGATGTTAAATTTGTAGAAACCAGTCTCCAAATTAGTTTTAAGCACAGATAAAAGTTATGTTTTGCCATTAGAATGTGGGTATTAAAATAACCAGTTGTGGGCCGGGCGCGGTGGCTCAAGCCTGTAATCCCAGCACTTTGGGAGGCCGAGGCGGGTGGATCACAAGGTCAGGAGATCGAGACTATCCTGGCTAACATGGTGAAACCCCGTCTCTACTAAAAATACAAAAAACTAGCCGGGCGCGGTAGTGGGCGCCTGTAGTCCCAGCTACTTGGGAGGCTGAGGCGGGAGAATGGCGTGAACCCGGGGGGGCGGAGCTTGCAGTGAGCCGAGATCGTGCCACTGCACTCCAGCCTGGGAGACACAGTGAGACTCCGTCTCAAAAAAAAAAAAAATAAATAAATAAAATAAAATAACCAGTTGTTTTGTGAATTACGAAGGTTAAAAACTTTTGCAAGCTTCTGCTGCAACCACAAAGATGCACAGACAAATGAAGACAGAGCAAAGCTTTGCTTTAAAACCTTTGGATTTAAAGTCTGGATTGAAATTAATGATGACATCAGGGAATTGGGATTGTTTCCTCAGAGAGCAAATCTACAGTAAAGGCCATCATTTCCGCAGTATCTGCACTAAAATTTCTATAGCAAATACGTGAATTTTGGTGATTACACAAAACTGAATATATTGTACTTAATATTTACAAATATATAATGGATATTAATATTGTCATAGACACCTTGTAATGCAGGCATTTGTATAATGTGGAGATGGGAGAAAGCCTAAGTTTAAAACAAGGAAAACCATTGCTATTAGTGAGATAAACGTGATACTGTGACAAGAAGAAAGAAGATAGAGAAGAAGGCTTATTTCACTCAAATATTTTTGGAGTTTGGAACACGTGAACACTTCTACACAGGCAAGGGACATTTGCTTTTCATTCTGTCTTACATTTTTCTATGCATATTCTAATTGATATATAATAATAAGGAGAACCCAAATACTGAATGAGACGACTTTCTTTTTTTTTTTTTTTTTTTTTTGAGACGGAGTCTCGCTCTGTCGCCCAGGCTGGAGTGCAGTGGCGCGATCTCAGCTCACTGCAAGCTCCGCCTCCCGGGTTCCCGCCATTCTCCTGCCTCAGCCTCCCAAGTAGCTGGGACTACAGGCGCCCACAACCGCGCCCGGCTAATTTTTTGTATTTTTAGTAGAGACGGGGTTTCACCGTGGTCTCGATCTCCTGACCTTGTGATCCGCCCGCCTCGGCCTCCCAAAGTGCTGGGATTACAGGCGTGAGCCACCGCGCCCGGCTAAGACGACTTTCTAATGATACTGAAGGATTTTTATCCAACTAAATTCAACATTGAGTACACTGCTCAGACAATGCACAGAGTGATAGGAAGAGGAGCCCTTCTCTCAGAAGCCCTTCACCAGGACCTCAGACTTCTCCACATGTAGGGCTGATAACAAGGCTATGTGTATCAATGTGACTAACTTATGCATGATAAGAGTAGGGGATTTAAAAAAGGCAAAAAAAAACCTTCTGATTTTATTTCATAACAAACATTTCCATATCTTTTGTGATGTCATTTCTTTAAAGTATGGAAAGATTCTTTTAGGTATATATGATGCTTTAGGGAATAAACTCCCTTTTTAAAAACCAATTCATTTACACAAATGTGTTGAGCTGAATATTTTCTAAAAATTTCAAAAGAAAAGGTATTTTAGACTCTGCTGTCAATCAGGTAGCATGCATATTTTCTGTAGTTGATAATTCTTTTTCTATGGTGCTATCTAATAATGCTATCATATGATTCACAGATAATTTAGTATGTGACAATTCATTTTTGGAAAAGAGAACTAAGTAAATGTGTCTTCTTCATTTACCTTTCAGGAAAGGCCTGAAGAACACTGAGTCTATGTTTTAAAAAATTTAAAATATAAAAATAAAAATAAATGGTACAAATTTTAAAAATCATGAAGGACACAAACATTGTTTATCTCATTGTAGTACTCCATAATTTCTTAATAATGGCTATTACTTTATGCCTGATTAATAAAAATATACAAAATATGACTTTTGTGATTTAAAGAAGAAAAATACAATTGTTTAGGTAACAAGACTATAGAACAACTTTATACGTATCAGTCTGTTGGCTATTAGGGTGCTAATATGTTATTATCATTGTGACATTGGAAAATAATGGAAATTAGTAGAAAGATGCAGGGAAAAACATTGGAGAAATTGTAGTTTCAGAAAATGTGAGCTGACCCTGTCTCTTCCTGCATCCAGTAAGCCATAAAGGTAAGTCTCGGAGGGATGCCCGCCCCATACAAGGGCAAACAAACAGCACTTATCACCAGAGATTGGGAACTGGAGGTTGCAATGGACCTGAATAAATTTACTTAATGAAGTACTCCTTATCTTCCACTAGTTTTATACCCTCCCAAATATTTCCTAGTGACTCCCCTAGAAATTTCCTGCTTCTAGCCAGACCCCATTTGTCCTTTCATTTCTTCTCAAATTTATTCTTTGTCTAAATGGTATAAAAGCATTTTCCTTTGTCCACTTCTTTGGACTTCACTCTCTTGTGAAGATTCCCTTATATGTGGAAAACTAATCAAATTTGTATGCCTTTCTCTTGTTAATCTCTGTGGAGTCAATTCTAGATCCAAACGAGGAGCCCAGGGTTGGAGGTGATTGCTGGCTCCCCTGCAATAGAGAATATAACATATCTGAAAACTCTTTCAGCTCATCTTCAAAACTAGTCTACAACATTAATGTTAAAGTAAGAGTTCTAATTATTGCCTTCTTCTTCTTTTCCAGTAAAAATAGTAAGACTGGCTCATAATCTAACCTTCTGTGTAGAATGCTTGTTGACTATCATGAATATGTTCTAGTTTTGGCTAAGCACAAATATTTGCAATATTTAATATGTTACTTAGCATTGGATATATTGTTCAGACACCTTTGAAATTCATTTGTGAACTGCATAAATTACCACTATATTAGGCTGCCAGTGGTAACTTAGTTAAGGATCAAATAATTACAATTTCTTTTTGGAATTAGTTTTTATCATTCATGACTCTCTCCTCTCTCAAAAAAGAAGGATCTTCCTTTAAGAACCCCAAACTGAAAACCAAATATCTGAGAATATTTTGTGTAACAAGCTACGTAACTCTAAACAGGGACACTCCTGCATGGGTACCTTAGATAATGATCATAAACATTAGATTCTTTCCCTGATCTCTGCAAAACATACCTCCAGCCCCAGGTCAACTGGGAAATATTACAATGGCTTGGTTACTAAACGGTACTAGTTGGTTGGATATCCCTAGATTCAAGCATGCATGGGTCTCTCAAAGATTCCTTTAACCTGGGATTCAACACAAAAAGAATTATGTGATGGCAGAATAAAAAAAAATCTTAGGGGTCAAATCTACTGACGGTTTACTTTACAGTTCCTGCCTTAGAAAGATGTGGCCAGTCCCATTACTGCCAAAATCTTCACTTATATTTTATTCTAATTTCTTTATGATTTTGGTGTTTATATTTACTTATTAATATCTCTTTTTACCTTTCATAAAATATTTATTGAGGTTATAATGAGAAATAACACCATTTAGACATTTCAGGTTTTAATCTTCTTGGTTACACACATAAATATAACTTAAAGAGTGTAGATTACTGGATCACAAATGTTTTTCTTAGTGATGCATTTTCTTCTTGAATTTAGCATTGATGAAAACGGTGCCATCAACCTGATTATTGCATCTCTTTCATCACCTGAATGCATGATTTTTTTCTTATATATTTGAAATGACAATAAAAGAGAATCAGGGTAGGTCTAGATGTTGGTCTCATTCTTTGATTTTGTATTGTGTATAATGAGAACTGTTGGTCTGGAAATTCAGATATTTTGATTTTGACAGTTGCTTCTATAATCTATTGGGAATTGTATGGTAGGCAGTATGAGGTAAAGATGCAGCCATTTTGAGGGAATTATTTGAGGAGGATCAACACAACATATGGTAAACACTATTTATGTTTTCTAATGATAAAGTTGGGCATAAGCACATAAGGACTATATATTTACCAATGATAAGTGTAAGCAAATAAGCATCATCTATGATGATTCCAAACGTGGTCTTGTATTGCTGTCAATATATATTTATTAGAGTCATCTTCGGTCACAGGTATTTAATAGTCAAGGTCTTTGTTTTATTTCTGCTTTGAAGCTTACATATTTTACTTTTATTCTGGAGCTCTCTGACTTCCTTTGTACCAGCTCAGTATTGGGATTAAGTATTTCCTATGTAAACTACTGGTGATTATTGCTGTACATCCTATTTCACTAACTTAAAAATATTAATTGAGTTCCTAATGTGTGTTCTTAATAGGGTGTGGTACCTGCCCTGAAGGAATTTACAATTTGATCAAAAAGCCAGAAAAGTAAACAAATTACATATAGTAGTGCCATCAAAGGCATCTTAGAAGAAATACAATAGGAGAGGGATCTGAACCACTTCCTGCTAGAGCAGAAACATCTTTGGCCCTACCAATTTATGTGTTATACTGCCCAGTTCATTCGTTCATTCATTCATTCGTGTTGTATATGGTTTTCGGGCAATGTCACTGAAGAAAGCAAGCTCAATAAGAAACACTGGGCATTTTCCTCATGTTGCACATCTTCTTTACCTTTCTTCTAATTTGTATTTCAAATGTTATTTTGCTATTTTAAACTATTTTGGTATTTTTGTCTCTCGGTTTGGGAAAAGTAGAGAATTAACATAAGGATGTAGGTACATCAAACAAAATATTTTTATATATGTTCTTCAAATATTTCAACCTAGAATTTACAGAAGAATTATCTTAATTTTGTGTACAATTTCAGAGCAAAAGGAGTTAGAAGCAAACATTTAAAAAGGCAGGAAAACCTAAGAGACTATTACGCTATTAATTTTCTCAATTAAATTTTGAATGGCTACATTTCATGGGGCTCTTGAAATTCCCATAGCATAAAAGTAACAGAGAAACAACATGCAGCATCTTCTGTTTATCCCTCCAGTCCCTCGCTCCTTCTCCCTCCTGCGCCAGCCTGCCTAGGTCTAGCTGACTCACCTCCATGGGCTGCGCCCACACCCTCCCTTGCTCTCTGGCTTCCCACTAGGTTAGGCCAATGGACACCCCACAGGAGGTCAGAGGGCAGGAAGGGATTGAGGGGTGTTTCCCATGGCTCCTTCCTGTGAACCTGTGGAGTGAGGAGATCCAGTCACCTCCTCCTACCAAGCTTTTGGTCCTGCCATGCTATCCAGACAACACAGTTCCAGAAATTGCTCCCTTGTTTCATTCTTTCAGGCCCGTGGAGGTTAATGCCTCTTCTTCCTCAACTGTGGCTCCTCCATGAGAACCCCAAACTGAAAACAAGGTATCTGAGAATACTTTGTGTAACAGGCAGAATAACCTCTAGCAGGGACATCCCTGTGCAGGAATCTCAGAGAATCATCATAAACAGGAGGTTCCAGAGTACACTTTTTCTTATTTCTACTCATTTCCCTAAGCATTATTCACACTTTTCATAGTCTTCTACTAAGACTTTGCAAATTCCCCAAATCCAGTGTGCTACTGGATTACCACTGGGACTGAAATGTACTCTAAATTGTATTTCAACGAAAACCCCATGAATGGAGACTGCCTAAAGTATAACTTGGGCAAACTGAAAGTTTAAACAGATGTATTTCTTCATTTTAAAAGATGTCAAGTTAAAACAACAGAATAATTATAAGGGAGAAATTCTATTTCCTTATAATTTGATATCACTATAAAATTGCATACAAGAGATTATATTTTGACTTCACATTAATTTGAAATAAGCATTAATTATTTAGAAGCTTCACTAGAAAGATCATAAAATACGAATGTAAAACATTATATCATGCTGTACTAGCTTTGGTAACTACAAGCCATCCATATCAGGATGTCCAGCACTCAATAAATACTTATTAAATGAGTGAATTGCCTATAATTCAAAAATATACATTACAACTTAAATTAAGTGAATGTATTTATAAAAGAAAAAATCTTCAGAAAATTAAATTTCATCAGATAAGGAAAAATAAACAGGATTTTAAAAAATAGACCATCTTATACCTGCAATATTCAGAGTTATATATCTGGACTGAGAAGTGAAAAGAAATTGGACAGCTTAGTTGGGAAAGAGGTTGTTTGAGAGTTGCCTCTTAGTTTTCAATGATAGTCATTCTGTTGGCTTATTACAAATGGACTTGAAGCAATCCAGATACAAAAGGGTAGTACATTACTGACATTTTAAGTGCTATCAAGAATTGACATTTCAAGCAAAGTTTTAGTTGGTAAGCAGAAGTGTTAGTAGTCTGGAAAGATGTTAGGCATTTGGCCAGTTTTATTGACTCTAATTTCATGGCTTTATTACATGGTCAGTATTTTTTTAATTCCAAGAATTTCCCCTTGTGTACATATTTATAAGTCTCCCTGGATAACATGTTTTGTTCCCTAGCCTTCTATGGCAATAGCCTAGGGGAGCTACCATTTGTAGGAGTAAGAAGGAGCCAGGGCTTAAGTACCAAATGGTTGGGTCTTAAACTCTGTCTTCTCTGCTTACTACTTTGTGATCTTAAACAGATGACTTCCTTTTGCATGCCTCAGTTTCCTCATCTGGAGGATGGGGATGATGATAACAACACCAATCTGAGAATTAGATGAGTTGAGACTTCACAAGCATTCAACAAATGTAGATTATCTTTCCCAGAAGTGCTATTTCTGCTGGTCCATTTCTAAGCATGCTCAGTTTCTATCTGACTATAATAGGACATGAAATGAAAACATTCCATGAATTCAACAGGCAAAAAATGTAATATTTCTTGACCATTTCTTTAACATGAACTAGCCTTGAAACAAGTCAAACTTTAGGAAAAAAAACTCACATGCTACCTTGACTCAGTTTCTCTGGAATGACTACAATTTGAGAGTGAGACGCTAGGAGCCATCAACTCAAATGATGTTTTCCTGTCCATTCCATAAACAATGATTTGGCTTTTCACTGCACTCTTGCATACTTCTAGCACGGAGTTGTTTTATGGCAACATGCTGTGGTGCCCAAGTCTTTATATGTGGCAGCCACGTCTTGTGTGCATGGCACCATCTTCGATCCCCAGAACCTTTTGGAAGGCGAAGGTCATCTGAGGAGAAGCTACTCAGGGAGCGCAGCAGCAGAACTCCCTCAAATCACAGCAAAGGGGGACTGTTGCTTAGAGATGGCACAATCTGAGCAGTAAATTACCACACAGATGCCATGGTTATTATGTCATCTTATTATACCTTTTCCAGTTCTCAGCATTGTATTCTAAGTACCTAAATAAGAACCTCCATGAATTATCAATCTCTGTGTCACTCACATAGGGCCATAAAAGAAAGCAGATAAATGATAATAGACGTTAGACTTCTATTAAAGTTCTGTGACCTTTAAGTTACAGAAACTTGAGTTGTACATAAATTATCTGCAAGCCAAGCTGACGTGGTGATTAAGCTGTGAAAATGGCCAGTTTTAAGGGTAACCTCACAAGTGACTCAGTTGGCCAAGAATGATGATGGACAAATTGTGAATAATGACGCATATCCAGGACCACTTCTAAGCATATAGATCACAGGCAGCACAAAATACTCTGGCTGAGGATCCATCAGAGGCATCTTTGCTTGCAAATACTGTATTTTTCCACTAGCCAGCCCAGTAACTGAAAACCTAGAGGCTTTCCTAGGGTTGAAACATCTTTGAAATACTTTAAACAACAAATATTACCTGAGAGGGGTCTTCAATTAACTCAGTAGCATCCTTTGATATTAGAGTTTATTGATTCATTCATTAAACATTTATTAAGCTTGTACTGTGTACTTGGCAGTGAAAATAGAGATGAAGGCTACACTCACCTCTTTCAGTCAGCAGCCAGTCTAGCTGGAAACATGGAGGGGTTAAAAACATCAGTCTTGGGGAAGAAGTCTGTGGAGAAGAAATTCAAGTGTCCTGAGGACCCGGAAGTGGAGTGCCTATACCTGTAAGGAGTTAAGGTATGGCTGATGGCATTTGAATTCTATCTTATAAGCAACATAATTCAGTGGGAAGATTTTAACTGGAAAATGATATCATCAGATTTGGGCCTGAGAGCTAATACTGAGGCAGCAATATAAAGGAGTGAACGGGGACAGTGGGCTGGGGAAATGGAAATATGGAAATTAAGAAAGCTATTGCAATGCTCCAGGCAAGACATGATAAAGACATGAACTCGGCTGGTTTAGTAGGAATTTAAAGGAGGTCTTGGATTCAAGAGTTTATTTAGGAGTCAGGATCAGCAATAGTTCTGATTGGAAATTTGGGTTTGAGATGTTTCTGGCCAGGGTGACTGCATATCTCTGTTGGTGCTGTTCATAAAGAGAATATGACAATCAGGTTTGAGGGATGGGGAAAGTGATGAGTTTGCTGTGGAAAGTTGGGCGAGAGCTGCCAGTGGATATGAAAAAGAAGGTGGCCAGTAGGCACCAGGGCACGGATGCAGGGACTTAGCAGGAATGAGCTGGGCTGAGTGGCAGACTTGAGTGCTGTGTCACCAGTACAGAGAGGTGACTGGGGCTGGGAGTATGAAGTCCATTTCCTTTTAACTGTTACATTACCAAAAATGTGATAAAATCTGGATAGCAAATAAACACACACTACAAATGCAGTCACAACCAACTATACATGTACACAAAAAGCATCATATTATGAAAACATGAACACACTGTGTTTCAGTGTTAACTTACGGGAAATTATTATCTTCTATTTAAAATGTAATAGCTTCCAAAGAAATAAAAATAAAGATTTGGGGAAAGAATATAAACGTATTCTCCAGTGTTTAGCAAAGGTGTTTTCTCATGACTTTGTTAATGCCAACTAGGGCTTTTGGAGTTTAACGGTATATTATGAAGCTCCATATTTGGTTCACTGCTAACCATTATAAGTGATTCTAACTTAATTACCTCTTTAAAAATTGCTATAGGTTCTGGTTCATTCACATCCTCAGCAGCTGAGAGGATCAGGACTTCTTATAGTAACAGCCACTTGCACTTCAAGGCTATGTGTGTGATTCCATGATTCATTGATAATGTGCCATTTTTCTTCCTGAAAAAAGTTTTGTCTCCTAGGGCTCCATTGGGATATGTTAAAAAGGGAAAAGTGCTACATTACACAGTACTGGAAATGCAGAAGTTACAGGGTTTGGCTTTTAGTTATTTGAGTATGTTTCTGTTTTTTCTTCTTTTTTTCTTTTCTTTTTCTTTTAGATGGAGTCTCACTCTGTCGCCCAGGCTGGAGTGCAGTGGCATGATCTCAGTTCATTGCAACTTCCGCCTCCTGGGTTCAAGCGATTCTCCTTCCTCAGCCTCCTGACTAGCTGGGACTACAGGCGCCCATTGCCACACCTGGCTAATTTTTGTATTTTTAGTAGAGACAGGGTTTTACCATCTTGGCCAGGATGGTCTCGAACTCCTGACTTCAGGTTATCTACCCACCTTGGCCTCCCAAAGTACTGGGATTACAGGCATGAGCCACCATGCCTGTGTGTGTTTCTTGAGTATAACTCTGAAGCAAAATATACAACTGAGATGCCCTGAGAAGAGAATGTGCCGTTGACTGTAAAGTTCAGTCATCATAACTTAGTTGGCTATGTCAAGACCTTCATGAAATACAAAAGAAAAAATCTAATTTTAAAGGCATAATCCAATCAGAAAATAAAGTTTATAAAAATATTTTTTGGACCGGGTGCAGTGGCTCATGCCTGTAATTCCAGCATTTTGGGTGGCCGAGGCGGGCAGATCACGAGGTCAGGAGATCGAGACCATCCTGGCTAACATGGTGAAACCTGTCTCTACTAAAAAAAAAAAAACAAAAAAATTAGCCGGGCTTGGTGGCAGGCACCTGTAGTCCCAGCTCTTCAGGAGGCTGAGGCAGGAGAATGGCGTGAACCCAGGAGGCAGAGCTTGCAGTGAGCCGAGATCGCGCCACTGCACTTCAACCCGGGCGACAGAGTGAAACTCCGTCTCAAAAAAAAAAAAAAAAAAATTTGCCTATATTCTTTACTTCCATGATTTTATGAAGGCTCACCAAGTGAAAATTTGAGATGAATTATTTACATTGGTAATATTACTGATAGAGATAGAAATGTGTTCTTTCTTGTTTTCACTGTGAAGACACAGAATTTCATACAATTCCGAGAACAACTGTATGAAAGTGCATTTTGGGATGCATCCTCCGTCTTTGGATTTAAATGGACCTCTGTTAGTTGCTGTTGCTAGTGCTTTCACCCTTGTGAAAATATCTTCATATATAAGAACCACATAGTCAAAGAGAGTTGGAGGAGTTAAAATGAAATTATTCCAGTTGAAATATTATTGAGAAATAAAAACATAGGATAATAGAAGCATTAAAAACAATGTCTAAAATGATTGTGTCCAAATCTGAAATTCACTCTCCCACATCCTTATTTATAAATTTGTGGCTAAAATTTTAAAAACCCAGAAGTTAAAAATTAGAGGCCATATAAATGAAGACTTGATCATTATATGTACATGTTTATTTTGTTCTACATTATAAATGTGCTGAGCAAAATAGTGTCAAGAAACAATATGAAATCACACATATTTATTTATTCAACAGATATTTATTAAAGGCCTATTCCAGCTACTCTTCTGGATTCGATGTACAAGTCTCTGCCCTCCGCCAGCCTATGATCTAATGGGTCAGGTAGATAATAAGCATGCAAGCAACAAAACACTGTGTAATATCAGCTGGGGGTGTGAAGGGAACCAGAGCAGGATAAGGCAAGAGAGAGAGATGCAGGAAGGTGTCACCGTAGACCGAGTATTCAGAGAAGGCTTCTTTCAGGAGGCAGCATCGAAGCCAACTGTGAATAAAACGAGGCAGCCATTCCCTGGAAGAATTTGGGAAGAGCATGGCAGGGAGAGAAAATGCCCACCACAAATACTAAGAAGGATTGAGCTTTGGTGTGAAGTCAGTGAAGAGGGTGATAGGAGATGAAATTGCAGAGGGGCAGAGGCCGGACCACAGAGGGTCTTGCTAGCCTGGAAGAGGAATTTACGTTTTATTCTCATTGTAAAGGAAGGCTGCAGAGGTTTCTGAGCAGGGAGGACTCTATATGATTTATTTTATGAAGGATCACACCAGCTGCTGTGAGATGCAGGCTTCGGAGCAGTGGTTCTCAGCTGGGGGTGATTTTGTCTCCCAGGAGACATTCAGTACTAAGACATATTAACTAGAAAAACTATTAAACTATTAAAAGAGAGTTTTTTTGTTTTTTGTTTTTAAAGACTCTAAGGAATGCAGAAATAGCAACTGAAAGAAACAGGCCTAAAACAGAGTAAACCAGGAATGAATGAACAGCTTGGAAGAGGGCCCTCCACAAGGCTCAATGTGACCTCATCAGAGAGGCAGTGGCTGCCAGGAGCACCTGCCACCCCTGGAGGGAGGAAACTTCTTCCCGCAGACATATGTTGCAGCTCCACAGTTAGTAAAGTGCTGGTGACAGACAAACTCAGTGAATGTGGCAGCCACACCATAGGAAAAAACCCTACTGGAATCAGGAAGAGAAGCGACTTCATTTTGCTTTGACAAAGTCTAACACTGTGCCAGCTGGAAAAAGAGAAATATTTATAGGATCTAACTACAATATTGCAACACAGGGCAAAGAAGGAGGGATTTAGTGTTGACAGACAACGAAATGACAACTTGTATCATGTACCCCTTTTCAGGTTCCATATGAACACTTCCTCAGGCATTTAAACTCCCACAAGACAATTAAACACCTTTACCTTTTCACCTAACAAGATGCAGCTGTCCTTCCTACAAGTGAAGACATTCTTACCCTTTCCCCCAAATGAGAAATACAGTCTGAATAGTCACTGCAACTATCACAGAACATATTAGTTACTCCTCAAATTTAGTCATCTTCCACTGAGAATCCTGCTACCCAAAGACTAACTTAAAAAGTTAACATCCAATGAGGATGAATCTTTACTTCCTCTATGATAAGCCTCCATGTCGAGCCTCCTGTGTAATCAACCTACAACTAGGTAGCTGGCTGTACCTCCAAAAGAACGATTCCATATTTGGGGCTAAAACATTTCTCTCTGCTGTTGGCTGATTAGAGACTCAGCAGCAGCAGCAGCCAAGTCAGCCTTGATAAAGAGAAATCCATGTTGTTGAGCCCGTGAATAGCCTCTTCCTGTCACCATGGACATTTTGCTCTTGGGTTCATAAGTACTGTGGTGTTGGCAAAAGAGGCTGGCCAGCATCCACAGAAGTCACCATTTGTTCACCTGATTACTGACAGCCTCCATTTCAGGGAATGCCCTTTTATGAGTATTCCTATGAAACATTGTGGTACACAGTCTGCCTGATGATGCCTGATTCCCGACATTCATGCCCTTGTTGATTCCCTCTCCTAAGTGTGGGCTGAACCTAATGTCTTGCTTCCAGGAAAGAAAATATAGCAAAAGTGATGGTGTGTCCCTTCAGAGATTAGTTTCTAAAAGACCATGACTTCTCTCTTACTGGCATTCTCTCTCCGGCTCTGTTTGCATACTTGCCCTGATAGAGAGGGAGGGCTATCTGCCAAGGAATCAAGGGTGACCTCTGGCTTACAGCGAGTGAGGAATTAAGGTCTTCAGATTCAGAAACGGAATCTTTGCCAAAAATCATGTGAGTGGGCCTGGAAGTGGCTCTTTTCCCTCAAGACTTCAGTTGAGATTGCAGACCTGGTTGATGTGTTAACTGCAACCTTATGAGACCATGAAGCAGAGGAGCCAGCTAAGCCATTACTGGATTGTTGTTCTAAGCTACTAAGTTTTTTGGGGGATAAATATACAGAATAGATAATGAATACAGACACAAATATCTTCACTATCTATGTCCATTTTGAAAGATCTATCTATGTAACTCTTTCCCAAACCTTATTGTCACAAGTCTTCCAATCCTGTCCTTTGCACATCCCTGACCATTCAGCCAATCCTTCAGCTTTTGCCCATGAATTGATGTAGGGTAATATTTCTGGCCACATGCAGTCTGGACAAGGCAGACCTATCTTGTTTCAAATAACATGAGAGATGTCTGAGAAATCAAAGAATTAGGATTCAGTTTTACTATAATTTTTGAGGGCTTACTTTTTGAATGTGTTATATGTTATAAGATATAAACTCAGTCATTTCCTCTTTAAAATGCTTACATATTCTAGGGTCAGAAATCTTATTCTCTGCCACTAGAAAGATGGTCATGATTTTATAGTGTCAGCAAACAATCTGCTTTCTGGGATATATGATTAATGTCACCAAGGGTTGATCTCTAATAGGCTACTTTATCTATTCTCATACTTTTTGATGTTGTTTATAGGAAAAGATATTCAAAATCTTTATTGTCTCTTCCGGGATCTCTTCTAATCTCCAGAATTAAATTTCCAATTTTCTCTTGAAATTTTCACCAGGAACATCTTCATCACAAATGTAACAAGTCTAAAGTAATTCTTCATCTCTATCTTCTACATTCTACTCCTTTCATCTTCCAGCTTTTTCTGGCCAAATTTTTCATTTTCCTTTTTTTCTATCATTGGTAAATGGTATCATCCTTCTTCTAGTCTTGTAGACAAGAAACGCCAAAATTACTCTTTTCACAGACAACCATATGCTTTTGTGTCTTCATCTTTTTGCACATATATTGTCTGAATAGAACTGTCCTTATCCTCATTTTCTATAACCTTCAGAAACTAGCTACAGTGCCACATCCTCAATGACATCTTCCCTGATTTCTCCCAATTGGCAAGAACAGTTCCTTTTAATGGACCTCCACAAGACTTTGCCTGAATACTGCTTTGCCTTTATCACAGCAGTTTATCCTGGATGGCATGTTTCTAACGTGTGTTCTGAAGACGACTAGTCCCTTGGAAGCTTCCACATAGAGAAGTGTTCTTAGGACATGTTAAGTCTAAAGAATTTTGTCTACTGCTCTTTGTCTTGGAGTTTCCTGATTTACATGAGCATACTGAAGATTCTAAAAGGATCTGCAATACAGAAAGTTTTTATCTTTAACTTACCATATTTAATCATTTTCACCCATTATCTACCATTATCTTTCAGAGCACTTTTGCCATATACAGTATCTGCTTTCTTATTGTGGTATTTCTAGGTACTCTATACATTATCTTGTGCATTATAGTTACTTGATGATTGTTGAATGTGATGCATCTCGCTCCACACTCTGAGCCAGATTTTGGTAATGTTTTCTTGCAGGCAGTTCTGCTAGAACTTTAACCAGGCCATCAGGAACTGAAGGAAATGAATTATTACTACTACCAGAGGGAGCTGACTGAGAAATTAGAACTGCTTGAGGCTACTATTAGTGGAAGAAGTGAGGAAGATGAATACATGACACCACAGGAATTTAAATGGAACAATTATAAACTTTTGGAAGTCTTACCACTGGCTTGATGAAAGAAGACATAAAAATGATAAGAAACCCAATATTCAAATGAAATATTAGGGTATTAGTTCTAGTGAATAAAGTACTGTTGAATCAGCCCAGTCAGAGAAGCATCCATCCAGCCTCTTCTAGGTGGTCTATTCATTTACCAACCTTTTTTTTTTTTTTTTTTTTTTTGTGAGACAGAGTCCTGCTTTTTCACCCAGGCTGGAGTGCAGTGATGCCATCTCGGCTCACTACAGGCTCCGCCTCCCGGGTTCACACCATTATCCTGCCTCAGCCTCTCAAGTAGCTGGGACTACAGGTGCCCACCACCACACCTGGCTAATTTTTGTGTGTGTGTGTGTGTGTGTGTGTGTGTGTATTTTTAGTAGAGATGGGGTTTCACCGCGTTAGCCAGGATGGTCTTGATCTCCTGACCTCAAGATCCACCTGCCTTGGCCACCCAAAGTGCTGGGATTACAGGTGTGAGCCACCGCACCCGGCCACATTTACCAACTTTTAATAAGGCACAGTTTGCCGTGACATGGTTGACCGTTGCGTAGTCCACATATGTACTATATTTGAAGATTTTAAGTCTATTGTCACATGACTCCATGTGCTCCTGGTCTGCCTTCTAAGAAGGTAAAGAGGAATCCGTTTTCTCCTAGGTTTTTATTAATAAAATCAGTGACCACTTTGCTGTGATCATTTTTCCCTTTAGCACTGCCTTCAGAAGTACAATGTGCAGAAATTGGAAAGTGCTGTCATCTGTTTAGTGTCATCAAAAGCATTTCATTTTTAAACAGTAATAACCAAGCTGCTCTAAGTGCCTTTGTCCCCCAAAAAATGAACTCGGATAAATGTTGCAACTTATTTTATTACGTGACATGCCTTCTGAAGAACATCTGTGTAAACAGAACCACATCATGCACACATTTCTGCCCTGCCACTTGGGACCAGCAGTACCTTTATTGTCCATTACTCAGTCTTAATGATACTCCTGGCACACAGGGTTCCAATATGAAGATATATTTTTTGGTGTTTTGACCAATTTATGT
Organism: Papio anubis; assembly: GCF_008728515.1. NCBI lineage: Eukaryota > Metazoa > Chordata > Mammalia > Primates > Cercopithecidae > Papio > Papio anubis. Next base: position 48,501,200 of record NC_044983.1, read on the forward strand.
TCATCATCTTATCTTTCTAAGCTATAAAAACAAACTGATATCAGAGTGGCTTATATAATCCTGTTTTAGCCTCCAACTTAAATTCTCTAAGTGAAAATGATTTATTAACATAAAAAAAATAGCTGCTGACTATATGGGACCAATTCTTCAGAAATAATGAAAGCAGAAAGTGATTCATAGAGGTTGGAAAAGGTCATTTCCTTACAACTGAGAAGTTCTTTCATTTTGAGGCTATTGGTCAGAGGTGCTACTAGGTTTAAACTTTGTAATGAACATAGGAGATCAACAATCAACAGAATGATACATTTCTTGTTTTGTTTTTTTTTGTTGTTGTTTTTAAGACAAAGTCTCCCTCTGTGGCCCAGGCTGAAGTGGTGCAGTGGCGCAATCTCAGCTCACTGCAATCCTCCGCCTCCCGGGTTGAAGTGATTCTCCAGCCTCAGCCTCCCAAGTAGCTGGAACCATAGGTGCCAGTCACCATGCTCAGCTAATCTTTTGTATTTGTAATAGAGACAGGGTTTTGCCACGTTGCCCAGGCTGGTCTCAAACTTCTGAGCTCAGGAGAACCATACATTTCTTAAGGAAAATGCTTAAGATTGGCTGGCTACTTATCAAAATTCCCTTTCCTTTGGCTCTTATGAAAGAAATGGATTAAACCCTAAGTACAATTGCAAAAATCACATAAATATCTTTTATATTTGAATCTGAATGTTGGTTTGGCACTGAAATTGCATATAATAAAGCAGTTAGTGGGATTTAACTTTGACAATTCTTGATTGATGAATACATTTAAAATATTTTACGGGGGGCGGAGCAAGATGGCCGAATAGGAACAGCTCCAGTCTCCAGCTCACAGTGCAAGCGACACAGAAGACAGGCGATTTCTGCATTTTCAACTGAGGTACTCGGTTCATCTCACTAGGGAGTGCCAGACAATTGGTGCTGGTCAGCTGCTGCAGCCTGACCAGCGAGAGCTGAAGCAGGGCGAGGCATCGCCTCACCTGGGAAGCACAAGGGGGACAGGAATCCCTTTTCCTAGCCAGGGGAACTGAGACACACAACACCTGGAAAATCGGGTAACTTCCATCCCAATATTGCGCTTTACCAAGGGTCTTAGCAAACGGGCACACCAGGAGATTATATCCCACACCTGGCCAGGAGGGTCCCACACCCACGGAGCCTCCCTCATTGCTAGCACAGCAGTCTGCAATCCAACCATAAGGCAGCAGCGAGGCTGGGGGAGGGGCACCCGTCATTGCTGAGGCTTAAGTAGGTAAACAAAGCCACCAGGAAGCTCAAACTGGGTGGAGCCCACCGCAGCTCAAGGAGGCCTGCCTGTCTCTGTAGACTCCACCTCTGGGTAGAGTCTGACAGCTGTCTGACAGCTTTGAAGAGAGCAGTGGATCTCCCAGCATGAAGGTTGAGATCTGAGAACGGACAGACTGCCTGCTCAAGTGGGTCCCTGACCCCTGAGTAGTCTAACTGGGAGACATCCCCCACCAGGTGCAGACCAAATCTCACACCTCACACGGTGGGGTATATCCCTGAGACGAAGCTTCCAAAGCAAGAATCAGACAGCAGCACTCGATGTTCAGCAATATTTTGTCTTCTGCAGCCTCTGCTGCTGATAACCAGGTAAACAGGGTCTGGAGTGGACCTCAAGCAATCTCCAACAGACCTACAGCTGAGTGTCCTGACTGTTAGAAGGAAAACTTACAAACAGGAAGGACACCCACACCAAAACCCCATCAGTACGTCACCATCACCAAAGACCAGAGGCAGATAAAAACACAAAGATGGGGAAAAAGCAGGGCAGAAAAGCTGGAAATTCAAAAAATAAGAGTGCATCTCCCCCTGCAAAGGAAAGCAGCTCATCACCAGCAACGGATCAAAGCTGGACGGAGAATGACTTTGACGCGATGAGAGAAGGCGGCTTCAGTCCATCAAACTTCTCAGAGCTAAAGGAGGAATTACGTACCCAGTGCAAAGAAACTAAAAATCTTGAAAAAAGAGTGGAAGAATTGATAACTAGAAAAATTAATGCAGAGAAGGCCATAAACGAATGGACAGAGATGAAAAACATGACACGAGAAATACATGACAAATACACAAGCTTCCGTAACCGACTCGATCAACTGGAAGAAAGAGTATCCGCGATTGAGAATCAAATGAATGAAAGAAAGTGAGAAGAGAAATCTAAAGAAAAAAGGAGAAAAAGAAATGAACAAAGCCTGCAAGAAGTATGGGATTATGTAAAAAGACCAAATCTACGTCTGATTGGTGTGCCTGAAAGTGAGGGGGAAAATGGAACCAAGTTGGAAAACACTCTTCAGAATATCATCCAGGAGAACTTCCCCAACTTAGTAATGCAGGCCAACATTCAAATTCAGGAAATACAAAGAACGCCACAAAGATACTCATCGAGAAGAGCAACTCCAAGACACATAATTGTCAGATTCACCAAAGTTGAAATGAAGGAAAAAATGTTAAGGGCAGCCAAAGAGAAAGGTCGGGTTACCCACAAAGGGAAGCCCATCAGACTAACAGCGAATCTCTCGGCAGAAACTCTACAAACCAGAAGAGAGTGGGAGCCAATATTCAACATTCTTAAAGAAAAGAATTTTAAACCCAGAATTTCATATCCAGCCAAACTAAGTTTCATAAGTGAAGGAGAAATAAAATCCTTTACAGACAAGCAAATGCTTAGAGACTTTGTCACCACCAGGCCTGCCCTACAAGAGATCCTGAAGGAAGCACTAAACATGGAAAGGAACAACCGGTACAAGCCATTGCAAAAACATGCCAAAATGTAAAGACCATCGAGGCTAGGAAGAAACTGCATCAACTAAAGAGCAAAATAACCAGTTAATATCATAATGGCAGGATCAAGTTCACACATAACAATATTAACCTTAAATGTAAATGGACTAACTGGTCCAATTAAAAGACACAGACTGGCAAACTGGATAAAGAGTCAAGACTCATCAGTCTGCTGTATTCAGGAGACCCATCTCACATGCAGAGACACACATAGGCTCAAAATAAAGGGATGGAGGAAGATCTACCAAGCAAATGGAGAACAAAAGAAAGCAGGGGTTGCAATCCTAGTCTCTGATAAAACAGACTTTAAACCATCAAAGATCAAAAGAGACAAAGAAGGCCATTACATAATGGTAAAGGGATCAATTTAACAGGAAGAGCTAATTATCCTAAATATATATGCACCCAATACAGGAGAACCCAGATTCATAAAGCAAGTCCTTACAGACTTACAAAGAGACTTAGACTCCCATACAATAATAATGGGAGACTTCAACACCCCACTGTCAACATTAGACAGATCAACAAGACAGAAAGTTAACAAGGATATCCAGGAATTGAACTCATCTCTGCAGCAAGCAGACCTAATAGATATTTACAGAACTCTCCACCCCAAATCAACAGAATATACATTCTTCTCAGCATCACATCGCACTTATTCCAAAATTGACCACACAATTGGAAGTAAAGCACTCCTCAGCAAATGTACAAGAACAGAAATTATAACAAACTGTCTCTCAGACCACAGTGCAATCAAACTAGAACTCAGGACTAAGAAACTCAATCAAAATCACTCAACTACATGGAAACTGAATAACCTGCTCCTGAATGACTACTGGGTACATAACAAAATGAAGGCATAAATAAAGATGTTCTTTGAAACCAATGAGAACAAAGATACAACATACCAGAATCTCTGGGACACATTTAATGCAGTGTGTAGAGGGAAATTTATAGCACTAAATTTCCACAAGAGAAAGCTGGAAAGATATAAAATTGACACTCTAACATCACAATTAAAAGAACTAGAGAAGCAAGAGCAAACACATTCAAAAGCTAGCAGAAGGCAAGAAATAACTAAGAGCAGAGCAGAACTGAAGGAGATAGAGACACAAAAAGCCCTCCAAAAAATCAATGAATCCAAGAGTTGGTTTTTTGAAAAGATCAACAAAATTGATAGACCGCTAGCAAGACTAATAAAGAAGAAAAGAGAGAAGAATCAAATAGACGCAATAAAAAATGATACAGGGAATATCACCACCGACCCCACAGAAATACAAACTACCATCAGAGAATACTATAAACACCTCTATGCAAATAAACTAGAAAACCTAGAAGAAATGGATAATTTCCTGGACACTTACACTCTCCCAAGACTAAACCAGGAAGAAGTTGAATTCCTGAATAGACCAATAGCAGGCTCTGAAATTGAGGCAATAATTAATAGCCTAAAAACCAAAAAAAGTCCAAGACCAGATGGATTCACAACTGAATTTTACCAGAGGTACAAGGAGGAGCTGGTACCATTCCTTCTGAAAGTATTCCAATCAATAGAAAAAGAGGGAATTCTCCCTAACTCATTTTATGAGGCCAACATCATCCTGATACTGAAGCCTGGCAGAGATACAACAAAAAAAGAGAATTTTAGATCAATATCCCTGATGAACATCGATGCAAAAATCCTCAATAAAATACTGGCAAACAAAATCCAGCAGCACATCAAAAAGCTTATCCACCATGAACAAGTGGGCTTCATCCCTGGGATGCAAGGCTGGTTCAACATACACAAATCACTAAACTTAATCCAGCATATAAACAGAAGCAAAGACAAAAACCACATGATTATCTCAATAGATGCAGAAAAGGCTTTTGACAAAATTCAACAGCCCTTCATGCTAAAAATGCTAAATAAATTTGGTATTGATGGAACGTATCTCAAAATAATAAAAGGTATTTATGACAAACCCACAGCCAATATCATACTGAATGGGCAAAAACTGGAAAAATTCCCTTTGAAAACTGGCACAAGACAGGGATGCTCTCTCTCACCACTCCTATTCAACATAGTGTTGGAAGTTCTGGCTAGGGCAATCAGGCAAGAGAAAGAAATCAAGGGTATTCAGTTAGGAAAAGAAGTCAAATTGTCTCTGTTTGTAGATGACGTGATTGTATATTTAGAAAACCCCATTGTCTCAGCCCCAAATCTCCTTAAGCTGTTAAGAAACTTCAGTAAAGTCTCAGGATACAAAATCAATGTGCAAAAATCACAAGCATTCTTATACACCAGTAACAGACAAACAGAGAGCCAAATCATAAATGAACTTCCATTTACAATTGCTTCAAAGAGAATAAAATACCTAGGAATCCAACTTACAAGGAATGTAAAGGATCTCTTCAAGGAGAACTACAAACCACTGCTCAGTGAAATAAAAGAGGACACAAACAAATGGAAGAACATACCATGCTCATGGATAGGAAGAATCAATATTGTGAAAATGGCCATACTGCCCAAGGTAATTTATAGATTCAATGCCATCTCCATCAAACTACCAATGAGTTTCTTCACAGAATTGGAAAAAACTGCTTTAAAGTTCATATGCAACCAAAAAAGAGCCCACATTGGCAAGACAATCCTAAGTCAAAAGAACAAAGCTGGAGGCATCATGCTACCTGACTTCAAACTATATTACAAGGCTACAGTAACCAAAACAGCATGGTACTGGTACCAAAACAGAGATATAGACCAATGGAACAGAACAAAGTCCTCAGAAATAATACCACACATCTACAGCCATCTGATCTTTGACAAACTTGAGAAAAGCAAGAAGTGGGGAAAGGATTCCCTATTTAATAAATGGTGCTGGGAAAATTGGCTAGCTATAAGTAGAAAGCTGAAACTGGATCCTTTCCTTACTCCTTATACGAAAATTATTTCAAGATGGATTAGAGACTTAAATGTTAGACCTAATACCATAAACACCCTAGAAGAAAACCTAGGTAATACCATTCAGGACATAGGCATGGGCAAGGACTTCATGTCTAAAACACCAAAAGCAACGGCAACAAAAGCCAATATTGACAAATGGGATCTCATTAAACTAAAGAGCTTCTGCACAGCAAAAGAAACTACCATCAGAGTGAACAGGCAACCTACAGAACGGGAGAAAATTTTTGCAATCTACTCGTCTGACAAAGGGCTAATATCCAGAACCTACAAAGAACTCAAACAAATTTACAAGAAAAAAACAAACAACCCCATCAAAAAGTGGGCAAAGGATATGAACAGACACTTCTCAAAAGAAGACATTCATACAGCCAACAGACACATGAAAAAATGCTCATCACCACTGGCCATCAGAGAAATGCAAATCAAAACCACAATGAGATACCATCTCACACCAGTTAGAATGGCAATCATTAAAAAGTCAGGAAACAACAGGTGCTGGAGAGGATGTGGAGAAATAGGAACACTTTTACACTGTTGGTGGGAGTGTAAACTAGTTCAACCATCATGAAAAACAGTATGGCGATTCCTCAAGGATCTAGAACTAGAAGTACCATATGACCCAGCCATCCCATTACTGGGTATATACCCAAAGGATTATAAATCATGCTGCTATAAAGACACATGCACACATATGTTTATTGCGGCACTATTCCCAATAGCAAAGACTTGGAATCAACCCAAATGTCCATCAGTGACAGACTGGATTAAGAAAATGTGGCACATATACACCATGGAATACTATGCAGCCATAAAAAAGGATTAGTTTGTGTCCTTTGTAGGGACATGGATGCAGCTGGAAACCATCATTCTCAGCAAACTATCGCAAGAACAGAAAACCAAACACCGCATGTTCTCACTCATAGGTGGGAACTGAACAATGAGATTACTTGGACTCTGGAAGGGGAACATAACACACTGGGGCCTGTTATGGGGAGGGGGGACGGGAGAGGGATGGCATTGGGAGTTATACCTGATGTAAATGACGAGTTGATGGGTGCTGATGAGTTGATGGGTGCAGCACAGCAACATGGCACAAGTATACATATATAACAAACCTGCACGTTATGCACATGTACCCTAGAACTTAAAGTATAGTAATAATAATAAAAAACTAACAAACAAACAGAACCCATTTTACTTGGAATTCATTCTGTGGCTTACAATTCCCGTATCGTAAAACCAGTGAAATCATGACAACATAAATGGTATGGACTATCTTCTAATATATCTAAATATAAGTTCACTATGCTTCATAGCAACTCATTAACTAAACACATTTACAGATTTCTGGGAAGGGCTTCCAATTTCTTTTTCTTTTTAATAGACGTTTATTTTTTAGACCATTTTTAGGTTTACAGAAAAACTGAGCACAAAATACAGAGAATTCCCATCTCGTCCCTGCAATCACTTACCTTCACACACACAGTTTGTCCTACTGTTAGCATCTTGAATTAATGTTGTACATTTGTTACAATTGATGAACCAATATTGATACATTATTAATAACTAAAGCCCTTAGTTTATATGAAGGTTCAGTTTTTCATGTCATACAAGTGTACAGGTTTTGACAAATACATACAATCAAGTATCCACAGTTACAGAACTATGCAGAATAGTTTGGCTGCCCTAAAAATCTCCTGCACATTACTTATTCACCCCTCTTTGTTCCCCATCTCCTGCTCCCTCAAACCTTGGGAATCACTGATCTTCTTTATTTTGCCTTTCCAGAATGTCATATCATTGGAACCATACAGGATGGAGCTTTTTCTAACTAACTTCCTTCACTAAGCAATATACACTTCGGTTTCCTCCATGTCTCTTCATGGTGTGATATCGTCTATCACTGAATAATATTCCATTGTATGACTATATCAGTTTGTTTATCCAGACACCTATTGAAGGACATCTTGGTTGCTGCCACCTTTTGGCAATTCTGCATAAAGCTGCTATAAACGTTCACATGCAGGTTTTTGTGTGGACATAAATTTTTAAGTGATTTGCCTAAATATCTAGGAGCACAATTGCTAGATGGTATTATAAGACTATATTTAGATTTGTAAGAAATGGCCACATTGTCTTCCAAATTGGTTGTACTACATTGTATTCTCACTAGCAATGAATGAGAGTTCTTGTCCACCAACATTTGGTGTTGTCAGGGTCTTGAATTAGGTGTATGGCTGTATCTCATTATTACCTCTCTTACAACTTTCTAGAGATATAGAGCTTTGACCGTGTTCCATAATCTTATTTGCCATCTGTGTATCTTCTTTGGTATTTCTTCTTCTGTATTTGATATTTCTTCTTCTGTATATCTACTGTGTCCATTAGAGCTGATTGAATGTATGTGCTCCCGTCCCAAATTTATATGTGGAATCTCTAATCCCCAATGTGATGATTTGGAGGTGGGGACTTTTGGGAAGTAATTTGGTCATGAGGGTTAGGGATCAGTGCCATTATAAGAGGAGAATGAAATAGATCTTACCTCTTTCTCTCTCTGCTGTGTAAGAATAGCAAGAAACTGGACATCTGTAAACCAGGAATAGGGTCCACACCTAGAACCCAATCATGGTGCACCCTGATCTCAGAATTTCAGCCTCCAAAACTGTGAGAAGCAACTTTCTGTTGTTTAGGCCACCCAAACCATAGTAGTTTTGAGAGAGCCAGGTGGGAGGAGGTCCTCAGAAAACCTCCAACCAGCTTGTACACTGGGGTGGAGCCTCAGGAGGTTCATGCACTTTGCAGGGGTGAGGAGCCTGTCTCCTCCTCTTCCTCTGTGGAACCTGGAATTTGAGTTGTGGGTGGGAAGCACTCTAACAGGGACTCTGGCCTTGGAGAGGATCCCTGTTTCACAACCCCCACCTTTTTTTCGCTTTCCACCCAATAAAACCATTTTACTCATATTTCAAAACATCTGCGAGCCTAAATTTTCGTGGCCCGTGGGATGGACAAGGATCCCATCTTTAGCTGAACTAAGGAAAAGTTCTGCAACCATTTGTTGTAGTAGCCTGAACTAAGACAGAGCCCTTAGCATATTAATTGTAGTTAAATTCCAAGTCTGATCATTCCAAAATCTCTGCCATATCTGAGGCTAATCCTGATGTTTGCTTTGCCTCTTCAGACTATGTTTTGTCTTTTAGTGTCTGCTGTAATTTTTTGTTAAAATCCAAACATGGTGTATTGTGTGAAAGGAACTTTCATTAATGAAGTTTTATGCTTATCCTGGCTGGGAGTTAGGCTCCATTTACTGTTTGTTGTAGCTATAGGTGTCAGAAGCTATTAATTTCTTCTATTGCCCTTGTTTTTGTCTCCTCTGTTGTTTTTGGGTTTCCCTAAACCCAAAATATAACTGCAATTCTTTCAGTTATATTTCCCTGCTATTATACAGAAGCAGCTCCATTGACATGGTAGTAAATTGTAGAGGGAGAGAGGCGTTCTACAGTCCTTTGATTAGACCTCTGTCTTTTAGTGAGCCTATGCATTGGGAGGGGTGACCCTAACAAATGCCACTTAGCTTCCCCTCTAACCATCTTAGGTGACTCAGGAAGGCTGGAGAGGCTGGAGTTGGGTATTTCCCTCCCCTAGTGATGAAGGTTAGAAGAGGCTGAAATTGGGTATTTCCCTTACTCCACATGAGTTAGGCTGGTGAAGTAGCTTCCACTGAGGGCAAGCCTTTGCTAAGAAGAGCAGAAGCTCTGGATGTATTTAAAAATTGTAACCTTTCCCCTCCCCATGCAGGAAGCTGGAGGGAATTTTTATTTTAACTTCATAGTGAGAACCTGGTGGGACTCCTGGTGGTAAAAGTGATAAAAGTGTGGGGATCTCCTAAGGCTGTGCCCACAGAAGTTTTACTTTCTCAATCTAGTCCATGCTCATTCTTCAGCAACTGGTTTCAACCAGTTGCTGGCCTTAGTGGTGACTCCAGCCCCTGTCAGCTGTGATCCTCTTTATCCACCTGTCTCTCTTTCTGTAGAGTTTTGGACTGGTGGCTTGCCCTCCATCCTCAGTTTTTGGGTGGATCTAAGAAGAGTTGATGATTTTCAGAGCCTGGCTTTGCCATTGCTATGAGGACATGAGTAATGACCTCCAAACTCTTTACATGTCAAACTGAACTAGATATCTCCTGCTTGTGTTTTTTTGCTTTGCACATTTTATGAAACAGAACTTTAATACTTTGACCAAATGATGTTTCAGAGTTTGAATTTAGTATTTTTCCTGAGTTTTCCTATTAGCGTTATTACACAAACATCATTTAATGTGATGACTTACATATGCATCTTAAAATCATAACCAGATATCACACATACAAGAAAATGTCAAAATCCACAACTGGGTTTTTAGTCCTTTACTTCTGAGAATATGAAGGAGCATCAAGACAGAGACAGTCTTTGTCAAATTTTCCCCAAAAAATGGCATGGTGGCTTCGATGGAAAGCGAAGACAGGCTTTTCAGTTCTGTGTATAACATCAACCGAATGATGTGCTATAGACAAGTGACTTACTTTTATTCTGTCTCAATTTCCTCATACAACAATAGTAGTAACAGCAAGAGCAAAGATGTAATGAATACTAATTATATCAAGGCAGTATTCTTAACACTTTACATATATTATCATTAAATCCTCAAAGTAATTTAAGAGATGGAAAACATAAGGCATAAAAAGTTTAAGTGATTTATGCAGGGTTGCACAGCTAGTAAGTAGTGCAGACATGCTCTAAAGCCCTCCTCATTAAACATGAGAAAAAAACCCAAACACCGTGTGATGATGGAAGTGAAGAGTATCCTAGGCAGAGGAATAAGAACAATAAGCTTATTTCTACTCTCAGGTCTTTGCAAAGATAGAAATAAGTTCCAAATGTTTGAAAGACACAAACGTCCAATTTGACTAGAGCAAAATAAAGTAAAAAAAAAAATGGGAGAAGATGAGATTAGAGAGGGTTTGTGTCATAATAGCTAATGTTTATCAAGTTCTTTTAAGTATTAGGTGCTGTTGTATTTTATGTTTGTTTTCTTTTAATTCTCAAACAACACTGAAAAGTAGTTCTAATAGTAATCATTACTGTTGTTATTAACACTATTGACAGGCAAAACACATGTGACATAATTTTTTTAAAAACTTCAAAATAACTTATGGATAAGAAAGAAATAATGAAAATGGCAATTTTTTAAAAGATCTGACTGCCACAGTGCATATAAGACTTTTAAGATACAGGTGAATTGGTGCTTTGAGGCAGATAGAAAAATAAGTAAAAAGTGACCATTGAAACAATCATTGTAAGAATTTGGAAAGGCAGGAAAGAAAAAGCCCAAGAAAGAAAGAAAAAATTATTTTAAATTTTTAATAAAAAATAAAGAATAGGATCAACAAAACAAATAGCTCAATCTTAGAGAAGTCTATTAAAATAGTCCTTTCAAACCTCTGGCAAAATATATTAAGAAAAAGTAAAGTACAAATAAGAATATTAAAAATAAAAGTGGCCAAGAGTAGAGTTAAAAATATTTTTATAACAGCAAGCTATGGTATTTGCAAAATAAAAGATAAATAAAGGATTAAAAAGAAAAACTAAATAACATATCAAATAGAAAAATCTGAATAAAAGCAAGGTGAAGAAGCATAGCTAGATGATGATAATATTTATGTAAATGTTTAAAATACTCAAAGGAATATTAAATATATTTTGGATTAAAAAATGTACTACAAGTATAGAAGCATGGATGGAAAAGACACGTAACCAACTTCAGAACTGTGGCTACAATTCCAGGTGGAGACCAGCATTTACACTGATTTCAAGGTATGGAGATTTTTGCAGCAAGTATGTAATGCAGATCTGGACTCCAGATTCACTAGAAATAAAAGGCACAGGTATTCATTTTGGGGTAAGATTTTGTTTCCTTCAACTAAGCTAGGTATAATTTTCCTTTTCTGCCCTCTGAACTGCTAGGGGAGTTTTTCTGCACTGAGGTTGTACATACACAGGGGTCTCAGTTTCACCTTTTTGCCTCAAGTAGTTAAGTCCCATCTGCTGGCTTTCCATGTGTTATTTAAAAAATAGCTTTGTTGAGATATTGCAGTAAACATGCAATAAGTTTCCCCGTGTCCCTCTAGTCCTCTCCCCCTGTCTCTCCTTTTCCTACTCCCCTTCCCATCCCTTTTGCCAAGAAAAAAACTGATCTGATTTCTGTCACAATAGATCAGATTAGATTTTCTACTATTGTATATAAGTACAGTCTTAAGACTTTTTTTTTTGGTCTGCTTTCTGTTGTTTTGCATAATTACTTTGAGATTCATCCATGTTTTAGTGTGTATCAATTCTTTATTCTTTTTTATTGTTGAGCAGTATTCCATCACATGACTATATTGTAGTTTGTTTATCTATTAACCGGTTGATGAGCATTTGGGTTGTTTTCAGTTTTTGGCTATTAGATATAAATCTACTGTGAGCATTCATGTATAAGGCTTTGTATGAACATATATTTCCTTTTCTTTACAATAAATACTTAGGAATAGAATGACTGGATTACATGGTAGATGCGTATTTATTTTTTAAAGATACTATCCAACAGTCTTCCAAAGTGGTTGTGCCATTTCATACTCTTACAGTGTATGAGAGTTTCAGTTCCTCTGTATTCCTGACTGCACTTGGTATCATCAGTCTTTCTAATTTTAGCCATTCTAATAAGTGTTGTAGCAGTATCTCTTAGAGGTTTTAATTTGCATTTGCCCAATAATTTATAATGTCAGGCAGCTTTTCATGTGCTTATTTGCCATCCAGTTACCTTTTGTGATAAAATTTTGCCTGTTTTTAAAATTGGACTGTTTGTTTGCACATTGTTAAATTGTGAGAAATTTTTAAAATATTCTGCATAAAGATCCTTTATGAGATATTAACCTTACAAATGCATTCACTCAGTCTGCAGATTGTCTTTTTATTCTCTTTACACTGTCTTTTGAAGAGCAGAAGTATTTAATTTTTGATTAAGTCCAATTTATCAATTCTTTTTTTTTTTTTTTTTTTTTGAGATGGAATTTTGCACCGTTGCCCAGGCTGGAGTGCAGTGGCGCAATCTCGGCTCACTGCAACCTCCGCCTCCTGGGTTCAAGCAATTCTCCTGCCTCAGCCTCCCGAGTAGCTGAGACTACAGGCGCTCATCACCACGCCCGGCTAATTTTTTGTATTTTTAGTAGAGACGGGGTTTCACCGTGTTAGCCAGGATGGTCTCAATCTCCTGACCTCGTGATCCACCCACCTCAGCCTCCCAAAGTGCTGGGATTACAGGCGTGAGTCACTGCGCCTGGCCTATCAATTCGTTCTTCAACATTATGCTTTTGATGTTGTATCTAAGAAACGTTAGCTTAACTCAAGCTCACAAAGTTTTTGTCCTATGTTTTCTTCTAGAAGCTGTGTAATTTTAGATTTTACATTAGACATACTGTCCTTTGAGTTAATTTTTGAATGTAGTGCAGTATAGCTTAAAGCTCATTTTTTTTGTTTAGTGGATATCTGTCTGTTCCAGTACCATTTGTTGAAAACACTATTCTTTCTCCACTAAATTGTCTTTGAATGTATTGAAAATCAGTTGTCCATGGATATGTGGATCTTTTTCTGAAATCTTCATTCTGTTTTATTAACTAAAATAGTCTATCTTTACACCAAAACCACACGGTCTTGATTACTATCGCTTTATAATAAACGTTGAAATCAGGTAATGCTAGTTTTCCAAATCTGTTTTTCTTTTTTGAAGTTGGACAGTTATTCTAGATCCTGTACATTTACAGATGAGTCTTTTGTTTGTTTGTTTGAGACAGAGTCTCTCTCTGTCACCCAGGCTGGAGTGCAGTGGGTGATCTCGGCTCGCTGCAACCTCCACCTCCCAGATTCAAGTGATTCTCCTGCCTCAGCCTCTTGAGTAGCTGAGATTACAGTCACGTGCCACCATGCGGGCCAATTTTTGTATTTTTGGTAGAGACGGGGTTTCACCATGTTGGTCAGGCTGGTCTCGAACCCCTGACCTCATGATCCGCCCACTTTGGCCTCCCAAAGAGTTGGGATTACAGGTGTGAGCCACCGTACCCGGCCACATATGAGTTTTAAAATCAGTTTATCAGTTTATACTCCCTTCCCCACCCCCAGATAGACATGTTAAGATTTTGAGTGGGATTTCATTGATTTAAAGATCAACTTGAGGGTTAATTAACATCTTAACAATATTGAGTCTTTTGACTCATAAACATGGCATGTCTTTCCATTTATTTAGGTCTTTTTAAAATTTCTTCTAGTAATGTGTTATAATTTTCAGTGTACTGGTCTTTTACATCTTTTGTAAGATTTATCCCTACATAGTCATATTGCTTGATAGTATTGTAAATGGTATTTTTAAAAATTTAAATTTAAAAACATTTAAATTTCTGATCATATTAACAACGTATAGGATGTAGAAATGTAAAACACTTTTAAATGGATCTTATATCATACAATCTTGATAAACCCACTTGTTAATCAAGAAGTTTGTTTTTACAGATTCCATAAAATTTTCTAGAAGTTTTTTTATAGATTCCAAAAATTTTTCTTCATACACAATTATAGATTCTATATTCTAGGAGTATTTATAGACAATTATAGATTCTAGAAGTCTTTTCATAGATTCCATAGAAGTTTCTTCATAGACAATTACTGCCTCTTCAAATAACAACAGTTTTACTTCTTTGTTCCCCAAATTGGATGTTTTAAAATTTCTTTTTCCTTTCTGTTTTTTTTTTTTTTTTTTTGAGATGGAGTCTCGCTCCGCTGCCCGGGCTGGAGTGCAGTGGCCTGATCTTGGCTCACTGCAAGCTCCGCGTCCTGGGTTCACACCATTCTCCTGCCTCAGCCTCCCAAGTAGCTGGGAGTACATGCGCCTACCACCATGTCTGGCTAATTTTGTGTATTTTTAGTAGAGACGGGGTTTCACTTTGTCAGCCAGGATGGTCTCGATCTCCTGACCTCGTGATCTGCCGGCCTCTGGCCTCCCAAAGTGCTGGGATTACAGACAGGAGCCACTGCTCCTGGCCTAAAATTTCTTTTTCTTTCCGTATTTCTCTGGCTAGAATCTCCTGCATAAGACTGGTTAGAAAGGCTGAGAAAGGACATTCTTGTTGTTAATTTTAAGGAAAAAACATCCAGTCTTTTTGTATGACAAGTACTATGATTTCGATGTTTCTATCTTTTGATTTCTGCCTTAAAAAAATTTTTTTCTAGGCTAAGGAAAAACAGTTTTGAAAGTCAGAGCGTCACCAAACCAAGAACAGCGATTGCACTAGATATCATTATTCTTGGTACTCAATATTCAAATATCACATTCAATACTTTTCAAAATGAGGGGTGGTTGGAGTTAAGTATTTTATTATTGATAAAAATTTTGGTTCAAGCACTAAAATTGCTAATGGAAATTTCCTTTTTGACAATAGTGTGGGCAGGTTTCAGGGTATATAAGGTAAATTCTATATGTAAATGTTTATTTTACATATATTTTTTCACTTTTTTATGGTTATTGTCATTTCATAAGTGCTGGGAGAAATCTCTTCTCCATATATTCTTAATTTCTTCTTATTAGTTAGCATTTCATGAACACAAAGTACTATTATGGTAATTTTTATAAATATATATATTTACAATTATAAAAGTAATATATGCTTTATTTAAAAGTTTTGGAAATTCAGAAAATTATAAAAGAAATCAAAGTTACTGATAAGTCCATATCTTACAGAAATATTTTTAACATTTTGGTATATATGTTTCCATAATGTCACATATTTCCAAGTAATTATGTATATGAAACACACATATAGGCATGTAGTTTCATTTGGTAATTACTGTATAGAAAACTTAATATATAAAACTTTTTACCTTCTGCTTCTGGTTATAAATGAGGTAGCTTATATCGCACAAATCCTCCTATTATGAACTACCAGAAAAATTGAAGAAGAAGAAAAAAGCAACTTGAAACGTCTGTTTGAAGGCATCCGGGAGCAGTCAAGAAAGCCAGGATTTAGAAGACCAGATTGAAGTACAGAGGAAAGCATAAAGGCCTAACAGGCATGTACTTGGTGTCCCAGCAAGAGGGATGAGAGAGTGGGCTGAGGGCTTTCCAGAACTGAAACACACACGCACACGCACATGCACATGCACACACACACACACACACACACCCCTAGATCACAGATTTAAGAAACTCTATAAACCAAAACCTGGATAAATGGAAAGAAAATCACTCCTAGCCCATCATAGTGTAGCTTCTGAAAGACCAAATCAAAGATATACTTTAATAACAGTGATAGAAAACAGAAAAATTACCTTTCAAAGAGCTATAGTGACATAAAAAAACACTTTTAAAAATAAAAATAATGGAAGAAAAAGATCATGGAATTTCAGTGTTGAAAGAAAACAACTGCAAACCTGAAATTTAATATCCAGTGAAACATTTCTTTAAAAAAAGTTGGGGAAAATAAAGATATTTCAAAACAATAACAATAGCAGTAAAAGTTTATCAACAGCAGAATGCACTTAAAATATTAAGTGAATTCGTTAGGTAGAAGAAAAGTGATACCAGATGGAACCACAGTAATTCAGGAAGGAACAGGGAACAGTGGAAACACAAACGTGTGGGTAAATATAAAGGCATATTGCCCATTTGAAAGTAATAATAATGTTTTATAGAGTTTTGAACATATGCAGATTTAGAATATATGTTAACAGTTGCACATAAGGAAGAGGGCAGTAAATGGAGTTCAGCGTTAAAAAGTTTTTGCATTGTCTGGGAGGCTGTAAAAACAATAATTTAAAGTAGATATTAGTAAGTTAAGGATACATATAATCTCTAGTATATGTCCAGAAGAATGATTAAAGCTTGTAGAAATAATAAGTTAATGGAGTGGGAGAAAGTAAACAATAAAAAAATTAATTAATCCAAAATAATGTAAGAAAGGAAAACAGAATGGAAATGAGATAGGAAAAATAGAGGACAAAGCATATAGCAGGTGTATATCCTTGTCTTAGTCTGTTCAAGCTGTTACAATGAAATACTATACACCGGGTGGCTTCTAAACAACAGAAATTGATTTCTCACAGTTCTGGAGTTGGGAAGTCTAAGAACAAGGTTCCGGCAAATTTGAAGTCCAATGACCATCTTTTTTGCTATAACTCACAAAGCAGTAAGGATGAGGGATTTCCTTGGAGCCTCTTTTATACGGGCACGAATCTCATTCATTAGGGCTCTGGCCTCAGGACCTAATAATCACCTCCCAAGGGTCACCTCCTAATACCATCACATTGAAGATTAGGTTTCAATATGTGAATTTTGGGGAGACACTTATATTCAAACCATAACATTCCCCTTTTGGCTCCTCCCAAATTCATGTTGTTCTCATATCCGAAATACATTCATTCCATCCCAATAGTCCCCAAAATCTTAATTTGCTACAGCATCAACTCAAAAGTTTAAAGCTCAAAGTCTCATTTAAAAATCAGATACAAGTGAGACTCACAGAACAATTCATTCTGAGGCAAACTGCTGTTCAGATGGGAACCTGTGAGATTGAACATGTTGTGTGCTTCCAAAACACAACAGTGGGACCAGGCATAGGACAGACATTCCCATTCCAAAGGGAGAAAGAGGAAAGAAGAAATTCATAGCAGGTGCTTCCCAAGTCCAAAATCCAACAGAGCAAACATTAAGTCTTTTTTTGGGGGATGGGGAGTGGGGACAGAGTTTTGCTCTTGTTGCCCAAGCTGGAGTACAATGGTGCAATCTCCGCTCAATGCAACCTCTGCCTCCTAGTTTCAAGTGATTCTCCTGCCTCAGTCTCCCCAGTAGCTGGGATCACAGGTGTGTGCCACCACACCCAGCTAATTTTTGTATTTTTTTCAGTAGAGAAAGGGTTTGACCATGTTGGCAAGGCTGGTCTCCAACTCCTGACCTCAAGTGATCTACCTGCCTCGGCCTCCCAAAATATTGGGATTGCAGGTGTGAGCCACCGTGCCCAGCCAACATTAAATCTTAAGTCTTAAAAATAATCTTCCTTGGTTCCATGTCCCACTTTCAGACATACTGAGTGGTGAACCTGTCTCCACAGCTTTGGGCAGCCCTGCTCCCAGGGCAGCTTGGTGCCTGGCTTGCATCCTGGCTCCCTGGGGCTAGAATCACACACTGGCTGCTCTACTGCTCTGGGTCAAGGGAGCAGATCTGCCCCAGCTCTGCTGGGCATTGGGCTTCACAGGAACTCTCTGTGGTGCTCCACACACTCGGAGGCTTTTGCACTCTGCACCTTTATGAGGGCACTAATTCCATTAATGAGGGCTCTGTTCTCAGAACCTAGTCACCTCTCAAAAGCCCATACCCAAATACTATCAATTGAGGATTAGTTTTCAATATGTAATTTTTGGGGAGACAAAAACATTCAGACCATAACAACCCTAATACTATCTTTAACTACATTTAACATGATATGAACTCAATGCTTCAATTCAAAGACATTGTCAGACTGGATTAAAACAAATGTTCTAATGCTTACATGGGATCCACATTAAATACAAAGACACAGAAAAGTTTAAAGTAAAAAGATTTTTTAAAAAAAGCTATTCCATGATAATATTAATGGAAAAACAGTTAATGAAATCAAACAAAAGTGGCCACATACAGCAAGAAGTAGGAACCTAGTTAAAGATGTTAAAATGATACAAGGTAATATATACCTATAATATTATAATTATATATGATATATTCTGTATTTTAATGTTAAATGTATAATCATTTGATAAAATAAAATAACATGATGATAAAATCATTATAATCAGACTATCAAGATGAAAGGGTAAATTCCACAGGAAAATATAGTGATCTTAAACTCATGTACCCTTAATAAAACAGCATCAAATTATGTAGTGAAAATTGGCCAGTCACGGTGGTTCGCACCTGTAATCCCAGCACTTTGGGAGGCCAAGGCGGGTGGATCACTTGAGGTCAGAAGTTCAAGACCAGTCTGGCCAACATGGTGAAACCCTATCTCTACAAAAAATACATTAAAAAAAAAAAAAGGGGGAAAGAAAATTAGCTGAGCGTGGTGGTGTGCCCCTGTAGTCCCAGCTACTCGGGAGGCTGATGCAGGAGAATCACTTGAACCTGGGAGGCGCAGGCTCCCACCACCACTCTTCAGCCTGGGCGACAGAGTGAGTGAGACTCTATCTCAAAAAAAAAAAAAAAAAAAAATTATGTAGTACAAATTGACAGCATATAATGAAAGTATAAGTAGAGAAATTCACACTCATTAATTGAAATTTTCCCCCATCCCTTCAGTAACTAATGAGACAATTAGATAAAAATATTAACAGAAGTCAGGCACATGGCTCACACATGTAATCCCAGCACTTTGGGAGGCTGAGTCTGGTGGTTCACTTGAGCTCAGGAACTCAAGACCCGCCTGGGCAACATGGTGAGACCCCATCTCTATGAAAAATACAAAAAATTAGCCTAGTGTGGTGGTGCGCGCCTGTAGTCCCAGCTATTAGGGGGGCTGAGAGGGGATGATTACTTGTGCCCAGGAGGTTGAGGCTGCAGTGAGCTGCAATTGCGCCACTGTACTCCAGCCTGAGTGACAAAGCAAGACCCAGTCTCAAAAAAAAAAAAAAAATCAGTAGAGAAATTTGAACAACATAGTAAGTTTGACTAGTTGACAAATTTAGAGTTTTGCACCCAACAAATGCAGAACAATTTTTCAAGTACATATGAAATAATTAGAAAATAACTATACACTGGGGAGTAAGTTTCAAAAAATATCTATGAATTGAAGTCATACTGAGTATGTTCTCAGTTTACAGTGTAATTAAACAGGAAATCAACAACAAAAAGGGTAGAAAATCTCCAAACGGTTGAAGATGATCAACTATATACATACATGTGTATATATACACACAAGCATGCACACACATGTATACACACGTGTATAAACTATATACATACATGTGTATATACACACAAACATATATACACATGTGTATATGTGTATACAAACATGCACACATGTGTATACACGTGTGTAAAAAATATATATACACACGTGTGTATAAACTATATACACACGTGTGTATATATACACACAAACATATACACGTGTGTATATGTGTATACACACGTGTGTATATATGTGTGTGTATATAGTTGATCATCTTCAACCGTTTGGAGATTTTCTATTATCTATATTTTTTCTTTATATGGTGTTTTATCATATAGTGCTTCTTATGGACATAGTTTAAGAATCGTCTGTTATTTTTTTCACAGAAAGCATGAAACTGCAGGGGAGCTGATTTGTATAGATCCTGGTAAAAAGATAATTGAGTAGGTAAATTCCAGGGAGCTTTTGTACAGTGGATCCCCCTGTCAGTGGCTTTGGAGTCCTTAGTTTCAGTTACTCGTGGTCAACTGTGGTCTAAAAATATTAAACTGAAAATTCCAGGAATACACACTTCCTAAGTTTTCAATTGTGTGGGGTTCTGATTAGCGTGATGAGATCCAGCCATCTTACTCCTTCCCACAGAGGGTGAGTCCTCCCTTTGCCCAGCGTTTCCCTGCTGTCTACACTATTCACCTGTTAGTCATTTCACAGTCTGGGTTATTAGATGACTGTGGCAACGACCAGTGCGGTATGTTCAAGTCGCCCTCATTTTACTGACTTTTTGCCCTTATTTCTTTCTGGCTCCAAAGTGCAAGAGAAGTGATGCTGGCAATTTAGATATGCCAAAGAGAAGCTGCAAATGCCTCCTTTAAATTAAAAGGTAAAACTTCTGGACTTAATAAGAAAAGAAAAAAAAATCATATGCAGAGGTTGTCAAGATCTACTAAAAACAAATCTTCTATCCATGAAAATGTGAAGAAGAAAAAAGAAATGCATGCTAGTTTTGCTGTTGCGTCGTTTTTGGATGGAAGAACGGAAACATGTTCCCACTGATGGCAATGGGTACTATCCATGGTTTCAGGCATCCACTGGCTCTTGGAACCTATCCCCCACAGGTATGGGAGGGTTACTGTATTTCTGGCCCTACAGGCTTCTACTGGCGACTTTAGG